>NC_090729.1:150957615-150967615 GCF_036898095.1 Palaemon carinicauda
CATTGGAAAAACCTTGCAATAAATATTTATAACCATTTACGTGAGCACCTGTATTTTCAAGAATATGGCACCACCCCAAAGTGAATGCGTCCGCTGAGAAATGTGTTTGTTGGAAAAGAGAAACATATGTATATAGATATGTTCTTTTTACGAAAGAAGGAAATAAGGACAAATGAAGGACTCAGCCTAAAAAGATTTTGAAGGAAAATAAATATATCGGGAGACCTCTACAAATAAAATTTAATTTTTTTTTCTTCATAACATGGCAGCAAATGAATGTTGTAGGAATCCTTTAATCTACTGTGGCAGTTAAAAGAATAATAACCCCAAGAGTACACACATATATATTCCGATCACACTAAGCTCTCCCTGTCTTCGGGTAGGGAGAAGAGAGTAATCATACCCCGCCTGGTGACTCGAGATACGTGTATGTGCATACCCCTTTAAATATTTCAATATCATTTTTAACTGGCCACGTACACTGATAAAATATATAAACTAAATTCTCATTTTTCATTCGTTTTTGTTAGTCCAATATCTTATTTCCCAGAGAGTCACGAAAATTAAGAGAAAAACCCGAGATGTTCTGAATGACTGGAGTTTTACGGCATCTTAATTTTATTTTTATATCAGCTGCTCTTACCTCGGGAAGAAGATAAAGACTTTAAAATGGGTAATGGGATTTCATGTGTAAAATCTGGCCGTTATGTAAAAAATTTCTAACTGAAATGTTCATTGTAGAATAGAATATCGGGAGCAAAATTAAATATAAATGAAATAGGAATAAAATAACTTATCATTAGAAATTAGTTCTGATAATAAGAACACAAAAGTAATGTCTTATGAATGTAAAGTAGGGATGCTCCAAAACACAAACACCCCCCCCCCCCCAAAAAAAAAATCCTAACTTCAGAAAAATGCAAATAAGAACTAGAGGATTCTAGAATTTAAAATTCTTTTTAATTTATATGATTGGCACCATATTTCTAATTTCTAACGTACATCAATACAAAAAGGGTACCGTATTAAAGAAACTCCTTTTGAGTATTACGGTACCTGAGGAAGCACCTGGGTAAAGACAGAAATGTCCATAGGTCTTTTCTATAAGATATAGGCTTATTTCACAAAAAAACAATAACAGGAAATTGAATAAAAATACACTTCCCTAGTCTGGAGCTGGCTTTTCAAAATAATATATCACTCGGAATTTCGATAAAGTTATGATCCAACGTTGAAAAAAAGAATTGTATATGTAAAGCTTTACAAACTGTCAAACATAAAATGTATGATTCTATATAAAACTGCGGCTTAAGGGAGCATAAAAATGTCCAAACTTTGGAATGTTTTTCTTATCTCGAGAATAAAATGAGTCACAAGATATAAAATATTTTAAATCTTAAAGAATATACCACTTTTGTATTCTGTTTCCCGCGTAAACAGGAAAATTGGAATGGACACGAACAAGCCAATTCCATGTGCATTAGCATAGATATTATGGAAATAGGGCAAACATGTATGTATACATACCTAGTAATGAAACCTATACAGCTCCGTAGTGAGGTAATAATTGGATTTAGGATACATTCTGCCTGGGTCTGTCTCTGAGCTGGTAATCTTTGGATGGTTGTAAAACTGTTCTTTGGCGTTTATGGAAAAGAAGCAAAGACATAAGAAAGGATAAAACGTGAATTGTATTTGATGTTTTTTTTTTTCAAATATTAATTCTCACGTAAAATTAACATTTAAGAAAAAAAATGATAAGAAAGGGATGCAAATGAAATGATTTAGTTAAAGAAAATACTGTAAATATTAATCTACTGAAAAAAATCTAATTTCTAAAAACAAAATAAAAAATAAATATAAACCCCTCCCCCCTCCCCCCCAAAAAAAACAATAAAATCGGCATTTAAGTGAAAGAACGATAGAAAAAAAAATGCTGATTTCCTGAGCATAATTCTTAATTTTCTTCCGGGACGAATAAATCCACCAGATAGATCCATTTACGGGTTACTTTTCATAAACCTCTTAAATTTCCACTTTCTAAAGGTTAATGTATTGAAGTGGGTGAGGCCTTCTTCCTTTTCCCATAAATTCCCTTCCTTCGCTATGATGAAATACATCTTTCAGGGATGTAATTTTAGCCTTTTAGAAACGTTGTAAGCCATGAAGGGGATGGCAAGGGATTTAAATGACACTCATGAGTGGCAGAGGAAAGGGGGAGAGAGCCTTCCAAGCATGACAATACACTGGAGAGTGACCCTGGACACATGAAAAGTATCAGAAGCTCCCTTCCCACTTCCACTAGGATCCTGGGGGGGGGGGGGTGAGGTAAGGACTTTAAAGGACTAAGAAAGGGCTGATGCATAATTAAATGTCCAAGTGTGATCATTGAGATAAATGAAGACTACAGAATATAAAAAGTTAAAAATCCATAATTTTAATCGGAAATTCTCCGTAAAAAATATGAAGTTCTCAGGCGTATTTCTGTAAAATAAAAGCAACAATAATTTTACCTTACTTTTTTTTTATCTTTCACGGGTTACTGACCGTAACATCACTCCTTTTACGTCAAAATATCCGTTTTTAAAACGGTAAATTTCAGGCAACATTTTTGCCAGGATTTTTACCGTTTTCCAATACAGGTTTTGAATAGTGCAAGATTTATATTTTATGAAAATGAAACAACATATATACATGCCTCTTGACTGGTTTGTGTGAAAGGTATAATTATCCCTTATATATATATATATATATATATATATATATATATATATATATATATATATATATCTATATCTATATCTATATATATAGATATAGATGAATGTATATATATACTGTATATATATATATATATATATATATATATATATATATATATATATATATATATATATACATGCATACATATCTCTCTCTCTCTCTCTCTCTCTCTCTCTCTCTCTCTCTCTCTCTCTCTCTATATATATATATATATATATATATATATATATATAAATATATATATATATATATATATATATATATATATATATATATATATTTATATATATATATATATATATATATATATATATATATATAGATATATACAGTATATTTATATATATACATATTTATATATATATATATATATATATATATATATATATATATATATATTATATATATATATATATATATATATATATATATAGAGAGAGAGAGAGAGAGAGAGAGAGAGAGAGAGAGAGAGAGAGAGAGAGAGAGAGAGAGAGAGATATGTATGCATGTATGTGTGTGTATATATATATATATATATATATATATATATATATATATATATATATATATATACAGTATATATATACATTCATTTACATATATATATATATATATATATATATATATATATATATATATATATATATATATATATATATATATATATATATATCTATATATATATATATATATATATATATATATATATATATGTTCATTTATATATATATAAATATATATATATATATATATATATATATATATATATATATATATGTATATATATATATATATATATATATATATATATATATATATATATATATATATATAGCCGCCCTCCAAAAAATACCGGCAATATTAATATTATTTTCCTATTAACAACGGTTTTTGAACTTTAAATAGAAATCTTTAAAACCATACACACAAAAATATTTTCTTTTTTATTTCCTTTTATTTGGAATGGTTAAAAAACACAAAAGGTAACCCACATTCAATTTCAGACCTGACAACCAAAGTCCGTCAGTCACGCTGGTTTTTAAATGAAAAGAATGTCGATGCAAATCCTTTTCCCCCAAAGTAATTTGCAACAAAATATTCTCGTTAACCTCCGGACACATAATTATACGCACAAACACGCCACCACCAATCAAAATTCGGTATATTTACTTGAAACCGAGGTTGCCTGTTTTAAAAATTCCACCGCTTCCAATCTCTGAGGGAATCTGTCTTCCACAAAGAATAAGAAAAATTGACAGTTTAACTTGGCCAATAGATTTTGGATATTGTTAAGTTTCCGCAGCGTTGAAGTATTCGTGAAACTCAAATAAAAACCGGGATAATCAATACATAGGAAGATTTATTTTCCATCCTTTCTTTCGCAAAGATTTATATATACGAGCATATTTTGTTCAAGGAAGACATACTTCACCGTTAACATGTTGTTTTGGAAAACACAATCCAAATCACTCTTGTTTAATCAACTCCTCAAATTTCTTCATGTGATTTGTGGGGTCATAAACCACGTAGGCCTCTAAGAAAAAGAATGATCAACGAAAATCATAGAAATTTATCCAAATCTTTTATGGGTCAATGTTTCCTTAAGGTCTATCAATTAATCTCTATCTGTTTTTGCAATTTTTTGTTCGCAAAATATTTTTCAAGGAATGAAAGAAAAATATATAAAATATATAATTCAGTGATTTATAACAGATAAATTACTCTTAAGCTAACAAATGCAAAACGGTCAATATAATGCCAGTTGTTATTCAAGGGAACAGTTGAGAATATTTTCCAGGTAAAAAAAAAAAAGTTATTCATGAAACAAATGTAGACGGAATCATGTACAATTAATGGATACTGCCATTCCTTAGAACTTAAACGGTAGCAAATATACATTATATAAACCAGTGAAATATAAGAATAATACAAATAATTAGGAAATTCACAAACAGAAAACGTTGATATATGTGTGTGTATATATATATATATATATATATATATATATATATATATATATATATATATATATATATATATATATATATATATATATATATAAGTTCTAAAGGGAATGACAATGAATCAAATCCAATTAGCTACAATTTTCATATCAATGTCAGGAAACACTTTTCACTCGTAAAACCAAATTCAGAAGAATTAAAAACAAATAGGAAAAATGCAAAATTATTCATTACCGCATGAAAGTAAATGTGATATTCATATAAAAAAAATACATCCAAAAGAAGGGACAACTCATAATATCCACCCGATGCAGTGGAATTATAATAAAAGAATTTGAAGAGACAAGTGAAATAAAAACATTTAAATTCTTCAATCAGAGAGTAACACACACAAATATATATATATATATATATATATATATATATATATATATATATATATATATACTAATAATAATAATAATAATAATAATATTTATATATAAATAAATATGTATATATATATATATATATATATATATATATTATAACAAGAAAATCATTGAATTCAAATAGGATACATCAAATTTTATTATTTCAACTGATAGCAGTGTTATTGTATCGCAAAACGAACAATATCAAGTGTATAGATCTGTTGGAAAGTTCCAGTCAGCTATAAGATATGCTTATTCAGTATGCAAGAGTTCAGTACCCCCAAACCCGGAAGATATTATTCTCCTCTTTATAGTAAACATTATAGAGAGAAGTGAAGAAGGAAATTACGGGCTGACGGATGAAAAATTCGGTGGCTATCCCCCTTTTTTAAAGTAACCCGGAAATATTGTTCTCATGATGGATGAAGAAGCCAAAAAATATTGACAAAGATGAATTGAGGATGAGGATGACAGGACAATTTTACGATGAATAATGTATCCCACAGTCATACACTTAAAAAAAACCGTAATTTTTATCGGAAATTCTCCGTAAAAATATAATGTTCCCAACCGTATTTCAGTAAAATACAGGCGACCGTAATTTTACTTCACTTTGTTATTATATTTTATTGGTTGGTGACCGTTACGTCAATATAACGGTTTTTAAAACAGTAAAAATCCTGGAATAAATTTTGCAAGACTTTAACCGTGTTTTATGCAAATTTTTAATAGTATAGAGCTGTAATATTTAGTTAAGAATTTTTCCCAAAATTTTATAGCCAAGCGATAAATATTAAACAGTTTTTAAAAAATTTTAAAATATAATTTCAAGAGCATGTTCAATGTCATTATCTGTCAGATTCCAAAATCATATAGCTAATACTGAAGACATGAATAGTATGCAGTTTAGATCAAACTTGTTGGCTACATTTCTCTCTTGACAATAACGAAGGATGAGAACGAACTCATGATGATAATAACTGCATGAGACTACTGTGTACTTTAGAAAGTATTAAAAAAGAAAAATGAAAATTTATAGTATTTATATACTAAACCAAAAATTAACCCCCAAAATTAACCAACAATATGCAAGTACAATTAAAACAACTAAATGTTCAAGCATACTCTATAAAAAGGGGAATATGGAATCTCTGTTTCAAGGTACACAATGACACGAAGAGAGTTAAATAGACAAGTCGGATACACTGGGTATTCCTCGGTTAAGAGGTGCTTAGCAATGACCTCACGTCAGGAGCAGTAGTTGGACCTGAATTGCCTCAATCTTTGATGTCTTGATTTGGCGGTGAATTGCTCTTACGCAAACCCAAGTGGTTGGGTAAGAGAGAGAGAGAGAGAGAGAGAGAGAGAGAGAGAGAGAGAGAGAGAGAGAGAGAGAGAGACTACATTTACTTTACTTAGAGTAAACAAATCTGGACCATGGAATTCAAAGTAAAATCTTACAAAGTAAGTGAAATTTGAAGAGGCATGTAGAAAAAAAACCGTTTAAATTCCTCACCCAGAGAGTAATATATATATATATATATATATATATATATATATATATATATATATATATATATATATATATATATATATATATATATATATGTATTTATACATATATATATATATATATATATATATATATTATATACGTATATATACATACACACACACACACATATATATATATATATATATATATATATATATATATATATATATATATACATATAAAATAAATATATATATATATATATATATATAAATATATATATATATATATATATATATATATATATATATATATATATATATACGTATATATATATATATATATATATATATATATATATAAACATATATTTATATACATACTGTATAAAATAGCAAGAAAATCCTTAAATTCAGAGAGGTTACATCAAAACGTATGACTTCAAGTCAAACTAATGCTATTGTATCTCAAAACGAACAACATTAAGTGTATAAATCTGTTGAAAAGTTAGGACACGCTAATTTCACCTTTAATGACAGGCTTATTCAGTATGCAAGAGTTCAGTACCCCTAAACCCGGAAAATATTATTCACCTTTTTATAGTAAACCGTAAAGATCAGTGAAGAAAAGCTTCCTCAGGGAAATATGAAATATATCGAATGTTATTCTCAAAGGAAATTAGCGGCTGACAGATGAAAAATTCGATTGCTATCCATTTTTTTGAATAACCAGGAAATTATTGTTCTCATGATGGATGAAGAAGCCAATAAATAAGGATAAGGGCGAATTGAGGATGAGGATGACACGGCAATTTTATGATGAATAATGAATCCCAAATTCATACACTGCTAGAAAAAACCATACTTTTTATTGGAAATTCTCCGTAAAAATATAATGTTCTCAACCATATTTCAGAAAAATACAGGCGCCCGTAATTTGACTTTACTTTGTTATTATCTTTCACTGGTTGGTGATCGTAATATCATTGTGTTACGTCAATATAACAGTTTTTAAAACGGTAAAAGTCCTGGAATAAATGTTGCCAGACCTTTACTTCTGTTTATGCAAATATTTAACTGTGTATAGCTGTAAAATTTGGTTTTGGATTTTTCCCAAAATTTCATAGCAAAGCGATACTTATTAACCACTCTTCAGAAAATAAAAAAATATAATCTTGAGAGAATGTTCAATGTCATTATTTGTCTAATTCTAAAATCATATAGCTAATACTGAAGACATGAATAGTATGCAGTTTAGATAAAACTTGTCGGCAACATTTCTCCCTTGACAATAACGAAGAATGAGAACAAACGCATGATGATAATAACTGGATGAGACAACTGCTTAATTTAGAAAGTATTAAAGAAGAAAAATGAAAATATATAGTATTTATATACTAACCCAAAAATTAACCAACAATTTGCAGATATAATTAAACCATCCAAATGTTCAAGCTTTCTCTATACAAAGGAGAATATGCAATCTCTGTTTCAAGGTACACAATGGCATGGAGAGAGTTAAATAGACAAGTCAGATACACTGGTTATTCCACGGTCAAGAGGTGCATAGTAATGACCTCACGTCAGGAGCAGTAGTTGGATCCGAATGCCTCAATCTTTGATGTCTCTTGATTGGGCGGTCAGGGGATGAATTGCTCTTACGCAAACCTAAGTGGATGGGTAAGAGAGAGAGAGAGAGAGAGAGAGAGAGAGAGAGAGAGAGAGAGAGAGACTACACTTACTTTAAGAGAGAGAGAGAGAGAGAGAGAGAGAGAGAGAGAGAGAGAGAGAGAGAGAGAGAGAGAGACTACACTTACATTACTTATGATAAAGGAAACTAGACCATGGAATCAAAACTCAAATAGAATATAAGAGCAATTTACTTGAACGTTATATTAGTATAAATACCTAAAATTATATTCCGAGATTGCTTCCGCTTCAAACATTATATCATTCCTATATATACTTTGGAATATATTACCATTCAGTCCATCCACCGCAAAGGATGAGTTATAAACCCAATTTCTTTCGTTTTTAAAATCAGTAGCACAGTTGAACGTCACTTTGTTTTGGAAAATGTTCTCTGGATAAACACTCGAAGTTACCACTTATAAATATTCGCATATGTACTGCTTACATTAGTTTGTGATATAGGAAGAGCCAATGCAGTTCTAAACACAATATATAAAAGTTGTTTTTTTTTATCACAAAATAAGCGATTGGAATTACGTCATTTTGATAGCATATAAAAGCATTGATGTAAGAGCTAGGATATGCATTTCTTTTAAGTTTCAGATGTCATAAACCAAATACATAAACACATCTGGTTTTCTAAGAAAACACTTAATTTTCTAGAGCCTTAGCAGTATTCAGGTAATCAAATGCATATTCTTTTAACAGTTTCTTTATTGCAGAGATCCAGTTGACAGTTTCCCTGAAGAAACATTTCAATGGAAATTTGCAATAGTATGGACTAGAATGAAAGAGATATACGGAAAATCAGAAGTGCTGCAGCTTTTATTTGTGTAAACCTACCAACAAACAGACAAGCATGCAATTGAACAAAAGCATAATTACACCAGTAAAAAAATAACCTCGTAGAAGTTAATTAAGTTAAGCCTACCTAAAAAGTTAAAAATTTAATTATATGATTGGGATGAAATAACGATAGTGGTACTTTAACGATTTTTTTTTTTTAGCTTTATAGCTGGAAAAAAAAACATATTAAGCTAATTTATGCATCCATCTACATCCTGTTTAGTTTTTAACTAATTTAAAACACATTTCGATACATGTGAACTTGAATATCATGAATATATTTTAAAATTAAAACGTTTAGTTATGCACTTTCCACAAAAACTTCGGTCTCTATCTATATGTGTCGAGGACGAGGCCGGGCGTACGTTCTTATCATCGGTTCTACCTTAGCATTCGGAAAGAACATGTGCGTAAATATATATATATCTATATATATATATATATATATATATATATATATATATATATATATATATATATTTATATATATATATATATATATATATATATATATATATATATACATATGTGTGTATATATATATATATATATATATATATATATATATATATATATATATATATGTATATATATATATATATAAATATACATAAATGTATATACATATATATACATATATATATATATATATATATATATGCATATATGTATATGTATATATATATATATATACATATATATATATATATATATATATATATATATATATGTGTATATATATATATATATAGATATATATATATACATATACATATATGTATATATATATATATATATATATATATATATATATATTTATATATATAT
>NC_090729.1:150972615-150974615 GCF_036898095.1 Palaemon carinicauda
TCATAACTAGAAGACAATATATATCTTTAATACTTTTAATGAAAACTTTAGACAAACCGAAAATAAAACATGAATTTAAAATTACCTGAATACTTAGATGTTGCTGTGTTTTTTCTATAATGAAAGGTCATGCATGTTCTTTGACAACTCATTGTCGCCTCTAACACAAGATTATGCCATGAAACGTTGAGTATTTTACAACACCGATGAAGGAAGTTAAATTTATCTGTAAGAATTTAGAATTATGATTTATTTATTTTTTTTAACTGAATGCATACAAATTATCCATCCCCAAAATTACTAATAACTTAATTTTCTCTGATGACTAATTAACAGACAAGTTTCTGGATCTGAGCAAATCACGAAATTAAATTTTTCCGAGTCAATAGATCCAACGACAGAAGTTGTCATAATTGCTATCACATTATTAATCATCACCGCTGATTACGAAAACTAGCGAAACTTAATAAAATTTGAAATACTTGAAAGGAGCAACACAATACGAACAGCAGAAAGGGAGAAGAATACGAAACCTTAAATCAAAGATTGGAAAAAAATAACAAAAACCCTCCAACAGCCCAATTTATGACCAGAGCCGCATGTCTTGCCATGAATTTAGGTTTTAGTATCAAAACAAAAATCCTATAAATATCGTGGTCAGGAGACCAGGAGAGGGACTAATTTTTTGAAAGATGCATATAAGATCGATTAATTCGAATTATATTTTCCATAGTTTGTGAAAGTTGTTAAATGTGGTGTTTCAAGTGATAACATAGAAAGCGGATGAAGGAAACATAAAATTAAACTATGTTAAATAAAAAGCATAATTTCTGGATCAAATGCTTTAAGAATTTTATTCCAGCCATCAGTAATGACTCATAAATGCATGAACACTTTAAATCCCTTCCATTAAAAGCAAGAGCAGCATCCTCTTGAAAATCACTCGCTTCCTTTGGTATTGATATTCGATAACAAGAGTTATTTACCCACCTGTGTGATGCTTCGCTTAAAGAAAGAGAATATTTCAATACGCTTTCGGTGATTGGAAAAATTCAACCGGCTATGTTTGAGAAATAATTGTCATTGCTTTTAAAACATATAAGGATTTTGGTACTAATTACCAGATTATTTTACAGTCATTAGTCGCACTATAAGAATATGGAATTACGATTTAATCTTTTAAATGAATTCCTATAAAATATCCATCCACAAAATTACTAATGACTTGGCTTCCTCGGATGACTAATTAACCGCGAGTTTCTGGATCTGAGCAAATTGCGAAATTATTTGATCCAACGACAAAAGTTGTCATAATTTCTATTACAGTATTTAAACTACTATTAGTGATAATTAATTTTAAATGTGTTATGGCCAATTGAAACTATGGGATTTTTTTTGGGTCTTGTGGGTGACATTTTTTTTTTCAATATTTTATAGCTATCTAGATTATTAACCCAGCCACTGAGGGGGGGGGGGAGCCAGCCTCAACTTGGTGCCGGTCCCAAGCCCTGGTAAATGGGGAGGGTTGGCGGCAGGAAAGGCATCCGGCCATGAAAAATTAGCCAAAACCAATATGACCAGTGAAAGTTGTAAAAATGAAATTAATGCTAGGGCGCTCGGCAGGCGACGCGTTGGGACCTCGACTGATCCCTCCGAAAAATCGGCAAGGCCTACCCAGTCATGGGCGGGCTGGGTTAAAGAGGCAAGCTCAGAGGAAAATATCTGAGGAGAGGATGAAAGTAGCAACTCTGAATGTGGGGTCAATGACTGGAAAAGGCGAGAGCTGGTTGACCTCATGGAGAAAAGGAAGATTGGAGCGCTGTGTGTGCAGGAGACCAGATGGAAGGGAAATAAGGCAAGAGAACTAGGCGAAGGTGGTAAAATTTTATTACAGTGGGGCAAATATGGAAGGAAGAAATGGTGTAGGAATAATATTATCGGAAGATCTGAAGGAAAGTTTGATTGGGGTAAAATAACAGAATTATGAGTTTAAAGCTGGG
>NC_090729.1:150980115-150990115 GCF_036898095.1 Palaemon carinicauda
AAAACTAACCGTATTCAACAAATCACAGTGACTTTATGACTAGATTAGCGGAAGTTAAATGCTTTTCAATACTATGAATCCCTTTAATTATGCTGGATGTGGTAATGAGAATTGCAATACCAGATTTTTGAGCCTCCAAATAATTGCCTGATTCCCTTTTGTAAAAGAATTCCGAAATTATATTCCAACGCCTTGATGTGTATCAATTGAAGTTAATGATAAAATGGTGATCTGTAATACAGGTTAGGATTCTCCGGATGAATTACCAATGAGCTGTAATAAAGCCACTAATTAGCTGGAATATGAGCTTGCTAAGATAAAAGGAAAATAAATTATTTTTATAATGTTATTCGCTTAGGGGAAGAGAATAATGAGGGGATTTAAAGTGGAAATTAACTGAAGCGGTTTTCATTAGTGTTAAAGACACACGTTAAATATTCTACTCAAAGGCAAGAACAACCATATAATATAAAATAAATACTGGCTGTTGCATCATGTGTTACTTTCTTTCTGGAAATATTGTGGTGCAAATAACAGCCGTGGGATTTTGGCCTACTTTTAAGTGCTGCTGTCTTGAAGATTATATATATATATATATATATATATATATATATATATATATATATATATATATATATATATATATATATATATATATATATATATATATATATGTGTGTGTGTGTGTGTATATAAATATATATATATATATATATATATATATATATATATATATATATATATATATATATGTATATATATATATATATATATATATATATATATATATATATATATATATATATATATATATATATATATATATATATATATATACATATATATATATATATATATATATATATATATATATATACATATATATATATATATATATATATATATATATATATATATATATATATATATATATATATATATATATATATATATACATATTATTTATGCATATATACATAAATATATATATATATATATATATATATATATATATATATATATATATATATATATATACATATATATACATATATATATATATATATATATATATATATATATATATATATATATATATATATATATATATATATATATATATTTATATGCCGAGAGAGAGAGAGAGAGAGAGAGAGAGAGAGAGAGAGAGAGAGAGAGAGAGAGAGAGAGAGAGAGAGAGAGAGAGAGAGAGAGATTAAAAAAAACAATACTCTAAAAAGGAGTAGTATCCTTTTCTCAAGCTTGAAAATGGTTGGAATTACACGTTTATGAAAAAAATATGAAAATATATATAATAATAGGACTTTATGGACTGATCGATTCGTTTCTCTGAAAAGTTATCCAAGATAAAAAACAAAGTTCCTTTAAAAATAGAGAAATTATGGATTCCTCATTTTCGTTCCGTAACTCATGAATTCCTATAGGATAATGCAAAATGAAAATCACATACAAAAATTGTTCTCATGGAAAGACAGAATACCCAGAGTAATATTTAAGAACTCCAATGATAGCTCTCGCCCCTTCCAACTTTCCTGCTCTCCAATACCCCTTATCCTCTTCCTTGTATTTGCTGGAGGATTTTTACGTTTATATTTAGAGGCAATCTAGTCTTAGGGCAGAAAAGAATATAGATACGTCTCAGTTTCTATATTATCTTGGAAAAAAATTAATAGACGTTGACATCGACAGATGAATTTTACTTTTTTTCCTGAGTTTGGGAATCATGGTTGAAATTTATGTTTGTTTCTGCTTTTGGAATATTGGTTCCTTTAGTGCCATGGGATTCAGAATGGACATTAAGCTTGAATTCTTATGGACATCTTTTTCAATAAAATGTTAGATTGCTCACGGCCGTTTTTTTTCAGGCAAGATATATACAAATGAATGAAATAATAATAATAATAATAATAATAATAATAATAATAATAATAATAATAATAATAATAATAATAATAATAATAACAGTAGTAGTAGTAGTAGTAGTAGTAGTAGTAGTAGTAGTAGTAGTAGTAGTAGTAATATAATGGCTAATACATCACGTGAACTATTTTGTCAGCAAAATCTTCTTTAAGAGATTGTTCATATTCAATAAATGCGAAAACATTAACATCACGATTTTGTATAGTCAACATTACGAGTGCGGTAGCTTTTTTCCCCTCCATCTAATCCAATCCAATCCAATCTCTCTCTCTCTCTCTCTCTCTCTCTCTCTCTCTCTCTCTCTCTCTCTCTCTCTCTCTCTCTCTCTCTCTCTCTCTCTCTCTATATATATATATATATATATATATATATATACAAATATACATATATATACAAATATACATATATATATATATATATATATATATATATATATATATATATATATATATATATATATATATATATAGAGAGAGAGAGAGAGAGAGAGAGAGAGAGAGAGAGAGAGAGAGAGAGAGAGAGAGAGAGAGAGAGAGAGAGAGGGGGGGGTAAATACAATAATATACGTAGAGTAGAAAATTTCTTTAGAATTAAACTGGTTTTCATTAAACCCATGAGACCTGCTTGAGGAAAGATGACTCAGATCAGGTGTCTTTCAAATGCATTATTGTCTCTTTTTTTTTCTATTCGTTAAAGCTAGACTAAAGGATAAGCTCGTGAACTACGATTAGTTTTGTGATGGTTATTTGATAGTAGGTCTCTCTGGATAATCCTTTTGATTACTGAATTCAGGAGGGTTCTGCTCATGATATCTGCTTTCCAATGTTCTTCTGATAAAGCATGGACTTGTGATTGGTTTATGAGGCAATATTCCAGAAAAACAAGTAGCAAAGGCGAATCACTATACTTTTAGTAGTTATTGCAATATTTTTTTTTATATGAACTGGCATCTATAGAGTGAAAAAGGGTAGCCATTTTTTTCCCAGCGTAAATTTGTACCAGCAGGCCTAATATTGATTGGATTTGTTCATATTTATGCTCTGCTTAGTTTATTGAATCTGGTTGTAATGATATCTTTGAATCCACTTGGTGAATTAAGATACCCGAGACACCTTCGGGGAGGCGGATTTTACAGAGTTCATGTCCTCTTGAATTCTGAAGAATCTATTTGAAACTAATTTCATACCTTTAAAATCTAGTTTTAGAAAAAATGAGAAACCGAAAGTGTAGTTTAATAATTATCACACAGAGATTGTGATATATTAGTCGATAAACAGAGAGGCAATTAGAGAAGCAATACTATGAGTTAGGTGTCTGTAGAAAACACAGATTTTATTTAGACAATCTGGGCATCCAATCAACTGAAATATATCCTTCATACAAGAAGAAGACTCAGTATGAACTGCTACTAAATAAACAAGCAACATGAACTTATCGGGAAGGCCTTAAAAGACAGAAATCCTGGACAGAACGTTCCTGAATATTCTCCACAAAACGATAATCCAGCAACAATCACTTGCTGTTATGAATTTCGTATATGATAGAAATAAGGATACTTTATCTGCTCCGAACCTTCGTAAGTGATAATCTTGAGAGGTGGTCACAAAATCCCACGGTCTAATTACATATTAAGAGGTTACTTTATAGCAGACCTTCTACCTCTCCATAGCAGTTCATTCTGTATACAATTATTAAGGATAGCTTCATACTAACGTCAACATAATTTTTTGTGTGGTATTGTTGCACTATCTCGTTACATTATCTTGTTGTTACATAACATATATAAAATAGTTTTAACCTGCCACAATTCTTCATATATCTTGCCTTTTCCCGGAGAGTAGTGCTGCAAAACAATACATATCATGAATGGTTTAAAAAGAAGTCAGAGTTTCTGTTGAGTAAGATATTACACAGACTGATTCGATTCGGATAGTCTTAATGGAAATGAAAATGTATGAGTGAGACTCGGGCGGGATCCATCATCTGTAACGAGATTCCAATAAATTACAATGAGTTTTATTAAGACTGAAGAGCAGCTCAGATGAGCTAGTAACCGTTCCATACTGAATTTGTGATACATTCTTTCGCCTTCATGATGTGAAACAGGATTTCATTTCTAATATCGTCTACTAACTCTGTATGTAACTTTTTATAAATGTATAAATCCAGGTAAGGATGGACATTAATTCTGTTAATTTGCAATAGTGTTATTTTCAGAGCTGGATTGATACCTTCGGAAAAAGGAATGATACAAATTTTTTAAATATTTCATCATCCCCACGGAGGGTTTATATCAAATGGCAAAAATACATTAAATGTTATGTTTACTGGAACCAGTTTGGGAAAAATATGTTTATCTTTATAGCTTTTTTTTTTTTTTTTACTCTTTATGGATGCCAACATTTTCCTTTGTTCTTAGTACTCATGGTAATGTCACTTGTTGGAAGTTAGAAAAATATATAATATAATAGCTATAATAAAATATAAATCCTAATAATGAATAACATTAAGAATGTAACAAAGTAACTAATAGTAAATGAAGGGTAATTTTTCTTATATGCAGTTTAGACATTAAAAACGTAATCTCACCTTTCTTTAATTTTTCTATTTAATCCTTTTCAGCCTCAATACCATGGTCTTCCACTGTCTTTGGTTAGAGTTCTCTTGCTTGACGGTAACCCCCAGGATCATTATTTTATGGTTCCTTATTTCCTTTCCTCACTTGGGCCATTTTCCCTGTTGGGACCCTAGGGCATATAGCATCCCGCTTTTCCAACTATGATTGCAGCTTAGCTAGTAATATTAATAACATAATTGTGCGAGTTTATGTGTGTGAGTGTGTGTTGTGTGAATGTCTGTTTAAGTGCTCTTTTCTGTTTACGTTCCATAAAGTTTATATGCATATATGCCCTGAACCACACAAGCCTATGTTAATTTTTTTTATTCCATATGATAATATGACACTCGTGATGTTAAACATATGCCAGGTTTTACAAGCCTGTTCAAAAATTTTGTTTTTTTATTTCAATATCCTACCTTTGACTGGAAATGTTTCGTCTTGAAGCCATAAGATAGTGGAGTGGATGTCAAGAAGTCATAAAATGATAAAATAACGATAACACTATCAACAACATAGGCACATTCTTAAGTAGGAAAAAACCTATTGCAATTATGAAAAATCTCCATGTGTACGACTTTAGACATCTCCTAGCATTGAAGCTTTTAAACCTGCGATGGGCGTGACCGGAAATATGTGTTTATATATATATATATATATATATATATATATATATATATATATATATATATATATATATATATATATATATATATATATATACTGTATATAGAAATATACATTCATATGTATATATATATATATATATATATATATATATATATATATATATATATATATATATATATATATATATATATTTATATATATATATATATACATATATATATATATATATATATATATATATATATATATATATATATATATATATATATATATATATATATATATATATATATATAGATAGATAGATAGATAGATAGATAGATAGATAGATAGATATATATACATACACACACATATATATATATATATATATATATATATATATATATATATATATATATATATATATATATATATATAATATTTCTTTTTTTCCAGTTACGCCTAGCTCTTCCCGTCCCTCGATAGGAGGTGAGAGGGGGTTGCGTCTATGTGTTTGTGTGCTTATCTAAATAATATTTACCCAAGAATAACATCAGGAAACGGTGTTTCATTAATGTCTAAGGAAACCAAGGGTATGAATATGTCATCTCCAGAAAAGCTGGATTTAAATGGGCCTTGGTGTTTAGCACATAAGGGTTACAACTTTCTTATCTGATATGTTGATAACGAAATACAAAGGGAGTTATGAAATACTATTAGGGAAACTCAGGTCAAGGCACAGAATCTTACTTCCCGAGAGGAGAATTGACATACTGTTAAAACTGTTGACGGTGAAGATGCTAACTTCAACATAGTGAATGCTTTTTGTATCCCAAAATATAAAACCAATTTCAGAATACTCACATTTGGTTAAAATCAACTGGAAATTTATTTAAGAAAGTGGGTTAGGCTCACTATAATGGTCACAATCACCTTGGTAATCTTTCAAATAATGTTCAAATACTTTGAAATGTCATTAGCATATTAGGAAAAATAGTTTTTACCTATAGGTCATCTTCAAGAAGTAGAAATAATCACAATTTTACATTCGGAAAAATTGAGTATGTGAATAATGAGCAATTGATAGTGGACAGTCTTAAACTGTATAAAAAGAGGCGGGTGGGCGAATAGAAGAATTCTCATTTCTTGGACGAAAAAAAGAGATACAATCTGACTTGTGTGCTATAATTCAGAGTAAAAACACATAATACATATTGAAATAAATATTTATTGCACTAGAGGGATACATTAATTTCTTTTGAGGGGAAAGAGTAGAAGAATACCCATTGGGCAACCTTGCAATAAATATTTATAACCATTTACGTGAGCACCTGTATTCCATGAATATATCACACACCGAAGTAAATGCGTCCTCTGAGAAATGTGTTTGTTGGAAGTAAGAGAGAAGGAAATACGGACGAATGAGGGACTCAGCCTAAAATATTTTGAAGGAAAATAAAAACGTCGAGAAACCTATAAAGATAAAGTCGAATGAACTTTTTTTTTTCCATATTATGGCAACGGATAAATGTTGCAGGAATTCTGTGATCTACTGTAGCAAAGGAAAAGAATAATAACCCTAAAAGATCATACTTATGTAGTCTTAGAGCCCAATCTCATATATAACAAATAACAAGTGCTAGGCTATACATACATTCACACACAAAAACACATATACATGCGCACACACACACACACACACACACACACACACACACACACATATATATATATATATATATATATATATATATATATATATATATATATATATATATATATATATATATATATATATATGTGTGTGTGTGTGTGTGTGTGTGTGTGTGTGTGTGTGTGTGTGTGTGTGTGTGTATTACGATCATGCTAAGCTCTCCCCGTCCTCGGGTAGGTGAAAGGAGTAATCATACCCCGCCTGGTGAGACGGGATACGTGTGTGTGCATACCCCTCTATATATTTAGCCATCCTTTTTAACTGGTCACGTACACTAATAAAATATAAAAAATACATTCACATTTTTCATTCGTTTTTGTAAGTCCGATATCTTATTTCCCACAGAGTTACGAAAATTAACAGAAAGAACCGAGATGTTCTGAATGACTGGAGTTTTACGGCATCCTAATCTTAGTTTCAAATCAGGTGCCCCTAACTCGGGAAGAAGATAAAGACTTCAAAATGGGTAATGGGATTTCAGGTGTAAAATCTGGCCGTTACGTAATAAATGTCTAACTGAAATGTTCATTGTAGAATAAATTGGGAGCAAAACTAAATATATCTGGAATAGGAATAAAATAACTTATCATTAGAAATTAGTTCTCTTATTAAAAGCAGAAAGGTAATGTCTTATAAATGTAAAGTAGGGATGCTCCAAAACACAAACACCACCAAAAAATCTCATAACGAAATTCAGATATAATTTTATTTTTATCTTCGGATGAACTTCGGATGAACTTGGTGTAAAATAAAGTAAAACTTTCTGAATGATACTAACGACAAAACAAGCTTTCTTAGAAGTAACATAAGTCCATTTTGATATGATTTTAAAGCATCCTCGTTACATTATGAACTCCTCTAACGGTAAAATAACTCTTAAATGAATCTCCTAGGAAACATGAGACGAAATTAGATATCACAGTTGGCCTTTAGATGTCTGGTATATAACAAAGCTAATTATTCTTGTTGTTTATTATCACTGCCTTGTTAGCATTATAACTATTTTGTTCCAGAAAGTAGAAATATTAGCATACATATTCTCCACTTTTGTGTTTTTAGGTGGATTTGGATATGTTCAATTCTAAGCAAATTAATGGCGTCTGTATCGTTTTTCTTGCATTGTGTGCTATTACAATACCAATAGATTTTTAGGGTTTTTTGCAAGGAGGGTGAAAGTTATGCGGTGTCATATATTTAGTCTTTAATTCATAGGAAAGTACTTTACACTTATTCTCCTTTTTTTTGGAGTTACAGAGAATTTTATATACAAATAAGAAAGCTGTCAAAAAGTACATTATTTTTTCTAGTATTCTTGCAAACAAAATACAAATAATAGGGCAGTCACCTATCTTCTTTCACGTTATCATATCAATAAAAATTACATCATACTTTCAACTAATATCAATTTAGGAAACTAGAAATCAGCATGAAAAGACGAAAATATTCCAAATATAGACGCACAAGAAATGAAGACATAAATGTTATGTGCTAAAAAAAAAAAAAAAAAAAAAAATCTTCATATATAGTCAACGGAGAGAAATAAATTGCATTTTTTTTTATCTGAAGAGAGGGAAAAAGATAGACGTGTTTGTGAGAGGAGGTTGAACTTAGAGTTGAAAGATAACAGGGTAATATGTAACGTACAGAAATACAAAAAGGGTACCGTATTAAACAAAATCGTTTTGAGAATTAAGATAACCAAGGAAGCACATGGGTAAGGACAGAAATGTCCATGGGTCTTTTATATAAGATATAAGCTTATTTCACAAAATAAACAATAATAGGAAAATGAATAAAAATACATTTCCCTTGTTTGGGGCTGGGTTTAACAAATACTATATCATTCGGACGAACATAAAATGTATGATTCCTGATAAAACTACGGTTTAAGGGAGCATAAAAAAATGTCCAAACTTTGGAATGTTTTTCTTATCTCGAGAATAAAATGAGTCACAAGATATAAAATATTTTATGTCTTAAAGAATATACCACTTTTGTATTCTGTTTTCTGCGTAAACAGGAAAATTGGAATGGACACGAACAAGCCATTTCCATGAGCATTAGCATGGATAATATGGAAATAGGGCAAACCTGCATGTATATATACCTGGTAATGAAACCTATACAGCTCTGTAATGGGGTGATAATTGGATTTAGGATACATTTGGCCTGGGTCTGTCTCAGAGCTGGAAATCTTTGGATGATTGTAAAACTGTTGTTTGCGTTTATGGAAAAGAAGCAAGGACATAAAAAAGGATACAGCGTGAATTGTATCTTGATGTTTTTTTTTTTTTAAATATTAATCCTTACGTAAAATTAACATTTAAGATAAAAAAATGTTATAGAAAAGGGATGCCAATGAAATTAATTAGTTTAAAAATAAATTACTGTGAATATTAATCTACTAAAAAAGTTTCAATTTCTAAAATAAAATGAAAAATAATTATACCCCACCCAAATAAAATACATGACAAGTTATATCATTATAATAAAGCTTCAAGCCAATAAAATTGCATTTAAATGAAAGAACGATGAAATGCAAAAAGAAAAAAGAAAGAAAAAGGCTTGCACTCCTGAGCAGAATTCTTAATTTTCTTCCGGGACGAATATATCCACCAGATAGTTCTCATAAACATCTTAAATCTGCACTTTCTTAATGTATTGAAGTGAGTGTGACCTTCCTTTTCTCATAAATTCCCTTCCTTCGCTATGAGGAAATATATCTTTCAGGGATGTAATTTTAGCCTTCTGGAAACGTTGTAAACCATGGAGGGGATGGCAAGGGCTTTGAAAGGACACTCATGCGTGGCAGAGGAAAGGGAAAGAGGGCCTTCCAAACATGACAATGCCCCAGAGACTGATCATAGACACAAATGAAAAGCATCGGAAGCCCAATCCCCACCTCCACTAGGAACCTGGAGGGAAGGGGGGGGGGGGTTTAAAGATCTAAGGAAAGACTGATAAATAATTAAATGTGGAAGTGTAATAATAGAAATAAATAAAGACTACATAATACACACAGTTGAAAAAAACGCAATTTTAATAGGACGTTATCTGTAAAATAAACTGTTCTCAGCCGTATTTCTGTAAAATACAGGCGACCGTAATTGTTTCCT
>NC_090729.1:150995115-151007615 GCF_036898095.1 Palaemon carinicauda
TAGCTATTTAGGCAATATATTCTTGCAAAGATATTTACATTGTGCATATTTTTCCTTACCATGTCGATCGTATAGTTAGAGTCTCAGCAAGTGAGGTAACCGAGATCTCGTCTCGCCTAGGTTCCTAACCTAGGCGTGTTATTATATGTTAGACACTCCCCTGTTACCCTTGTGTATGGTGATTTCTATTATGCAGAGATAGGTATCTCTTTTAATTGAATGAACTTTACCCCTCTCAAAATTCCTCTTCCCTCTGAGTGTAGCCTCAGGCTACAACCTTGGCGGGTCGGCCTGGAATTTTGAATTCAGGCATGACTTTCCTACGTTTTTTTCTGCCCTTCCTCTGTAACCGCAGATGCAGGTTTTTGAGGTTTTGGCCAGAATCTCAGAGTTTTTAGTCTGTGGTAGGTAGCTACCTGGCAAGATGAATAGAACTCTTTTGCTACGTTAGGCTACCGACATAAGAGCCTAGACCTCCCTAGGCCACTCCTGAAGGGTCTGTACGATATGACCCTTCTTCCTGTGACCCAGCAGACTAGTCCTGTGTTAGTGGACCATAGGCTGAGGAATAGAATTCTTCTAATTCTTAGGGGAAACTGGCACTGGCACTGCAACCTTAGAGGTGGTGGTGAGGGTGCTACCAGCCTCTTAATTGTATTAATCTAACCCTAGGCTAAGGAATAAAATTCTTTAGCCGCCTGGGATGGTTCTAATACAGGAACAAAGTTTGTTAGGTGGGGCAGGAGAGGCTACGGCCGGCTCCTGCTGTATCTTTCACAGGACCCTCTTTTCCCTTCCCTTCTATCCCTTTATGTTGGCAAATCCCGGCAACCTTACTGTTGCCGGTGGGTTGCCGGGATCGACCAGACTCCCCCTCTTACAGTTGATAGCTGCCGGCCGGCAGTCTTAACATCTGTCGGCAAGCAGTAATGACAGCTGTGAGCTGCCGGCCATTTTAGTTGCCAGCCGGCAGTAAAGACTACTGCCGGCCGGCAGTCATGGCTGCTGCCGGCCGGCAGTCATGGCTGCTGCCGGCCGGCAGTCATGGTGACTGCTGGCAGGCAGCCAGGGCAGCTGCCAGCCGGCAGCTGCTGGCCATGTTGGCTGTAAGTGGGAAGTCCCTTCTGTTTATAAAGGTTCTTCGGTTCTTTCATGAACTGCTAGCAACAGTGGCTGCTGCCGGGGTGCTGCCTACAAGGCCGGCACAGAATGGTGCCTGCTCAACCGGCAGCACGCCGACTGTACTGATACTGCCGGCTGGCACTGTCGGCCGGCAGTTCTGGCCAGCGGTGCCGGCCGGCAAGGTTTAGACAGATCCTTGCCGGCGACAGTACTGTAGCTGAATGGAAGCTTGAATTTTATATTCTCCCATTCAATTTGAACCTTCTTTCTGGAGAAGGTAGTAATAGTAGACTTTTACATCCCTTTTACTGTATATATATAAAGTATTAGGTAGCCTGTTCTCCATGCTATCTCTCTTTCTTTAAGCTAGCAGGATAGATGTGCTAGCATTAGCTAGCTATTATTATCATTATTATTATTACTATCCAAGCTACAACCCTAGTTGGAAAAGCAAGATGCTATAAGCCCAGGGGCTCCAACAGGGAAAAATAGCCCAGTGAGGAAAGGAAATAAGGAAATAAATAAATGAAGAGAACAAATTAACAATAAATCATTCTAAAATAAGAAACAACGTCAAAACAGACATGTCATATAATAAACTATCAACAACATCAAAAACTAATATGTCATAAATAAACTATAAAAAGACTATGTCCGTCTGGTCAACAAAAAAGTATTTGCTCCAACTTTGAACTTTTGAAGTTCTACTGATTCAACCACCCGATTAGGAAGATCATTCCACAACTTGGTCACAGCTGGAATAAAACTTCTAGAGTACTGCGTAGTATTGAGCCTCGTGATGGAGAAGGCCTGGCTATTAGAATTAACTGCCTGCCTAGTATTACGAACAGGATAGAATTGTCCAGGGAGATCTGAATGTAAAGGATGGTCAGAGTTGTCAAATATCTTATGCAACATGCACGATGAACTAATTGAACGACGGTGCCAGAGATTAATATCTAGAACAGGAATAAGAAATTAAGATGAGAATCAGCAGCTGAAGACCAGACAGGAGAACAATACTCAAAACAAGGTAGAATGAAAGAATTAAAACACTTCCTCAGAATAGATTGATCACCGAAAATCTTGAAAGACTTTCTCAATAAGCCTATTTTTTTGTGAAATTGAAGAAGACACAGATCTTATATGTTTCTCAAAAGTAAATTTACTGTCGAGAATCACACCTAAAAGTTTGAAAGAGTCATACATATTTAAAGAAACATTATCAATACTGAGATCCGGATGTTGAGGAACCACCGTCCTTGACCTACTTACAATCATACTTTGAGTTTTGTTAGGATTCAACTTCATACCCCATAATTTGCACCATACACTAATTCTAGCTAAATCTCTATTAAGGGATTCACCAACCCTAGATCTACATTCAGGGGATGGAATTGATACAAAGAGAGTAGCATCATCTGCATATGCAACAAGCTTGTTTTCTAGGCCAAACCACATGTCATGTGTATATAGTATAAAAAGTAATGGGCCAAGAACACTACCCTGTGGAACACCGGATATCACATTCCTATAATCACTATGGTGCCCATCAACAACAACTCTTTGAGATCTATTACTTAAAAAATCAATAATAATGCTAAGAAACGACCCACCCACTCCCAACTGTTTCAGTTTGAAAACAAGGGCCTCATGATTAACACGGTCAAAGGCAGCACTAAAATCAAGGCCAATCATACGAACTTCCCGACCACAATCAAGGGATTTCTGTACAGCATTGGAGATTGTAAGAAGGGCATCACATGCTCCAAGGCCTTTACGAAAACCAAATTGCAAACTAGGGAGTAGATGATTACCTTCAGCAAACCTATTAAGACGTTTTGCCAGAAGACGTTCAAAAACTTTAGATAATATGGGAGTTATGGAAATTGGGCGGTAATCAGTGGGACTTGAGCTACCACAAACACATTAAAATAGAGGAGTAACATTACCATTTCTCCAACTAGTGCTAAAAGCTCCTCTTCTTGCTAACTTGCGCAAAATAATAGATAACTTTGGAGCTAAGAAATGTGCTGTCTTTATAAAAAACAAAGGAAAAATACCATTTGGGTCTACACCTCCATAAGCATCAAGGTCCATCAACAGAGCTTTAATCTCACGAGATCAAAAAGCTAAACTAGTTAGTTTAGCCTCAGGATAACAGGAATGAGGAAGTTCAAGTTTTCCATTATTCTGTTTACTGTCAAAAACATCAGCCAAAAGGGTTGCCTTTTCCTTTGGACAGTGAGTGACTGAGCCATCTGGTTTAAGGAAAGGAGGAACTGTTGCATCCACACCAAAGAGTGCAGATTTAAGGGTAGACCACCATTTATGTTCCTGCGTTGTACCAGAAAGTGTTTCTTTTATGGTTAAATTGTACTCCTTTTCAGTTGAGGCATAAACTCTCTGAGCAAAAGCTCGAAGCTGAGTGTAGTTGTTCCAGGTCAAATCTGATCTGTTACCCTTCCAAAGTTGATAGGCCTCCTGCTTCTCCAAAAAAGCACGTCTACAATCATCATTGAACCACGGTTTGTCCTTCACTCGGTACCTTAGCACACAAGAAGGGATACGCCTATCAATTATGTTGACTAGATTCTCATTCAAAGGGACAACAGGATCTACACTATTATATAATTGTGACCAATTCAAGCACAAAAGATCATGTAAAATCCCATTCCAGTCTGCTTGGGATTTCATATAAATTTTACAAGAATAAAATATATCAGGGACAGGCTGCTCAGTCTTCACTAATAATGAAATCAAGGCATGATCAGATGTCCCGACTGGAGAACCAACCTTACCAGTTATAACGCCAGGGGAGTCAGTGTATACGAGGTCCAAGCAATTACCAGACCTGTGAGTAGCTTCATTTATGATTTGCTCACAGCCTGATTCAGAGGCAAAGTCTAAAGCTCTTAAGCCATGGTGATCGGTAGGAGAGATAGAACTTAACCACTCCCTATGGTGAGCATTAAAATCACCAACAAAGACAAAAGAAGCCTTTCTATCATCTTCTTGTATCTTAGCCATAATGGTAAGAAGACAATCGAAGATAGAATCATCCATGTCTGGATTCCGGTAGATCGAATATAAATAAAAGTTGTTATGCCTGCCACAAACTTTTATTACCTGAATCTCATGACATCCACATTGATAGCAGGCCTTATGAGAAGCAGGGTACTCGGTCCTAATATACACCGCCATTCCCCTGGCCCTAGGGATGGCATCGCGTTTCAACATTATTGGCTTCTTAAAACCAGTTATAAGGAGCTCAGATGAGTGCCTCATATTAGAAACCAAAGTTTCTGAGCAAAAAAGAATATCATACTGTCTGGACGCAACTGCCGACGACATGCTGGCTGTACTACAGTATATGCTTATACAGGTAGTTAGTATTTCTGCAGTATAGGATATACTGCTATTAGAAAGTTTGTGTATATTTTATGCAAGTAGTGTTTCTTCAATATATTTGAAAATCCTACCCAAATATTTGTGGAACCCAATCTCATATTGAAAGAATTTGATTCTTCAATATTCTGATTAGAAATCAGTCTTCAGATTACCCTGCAATATTAAAATTTAAGGACTGGAGATTACACTCTTAACCCTTAAAGGGCAGAGCCCTTATCCTCGAGTCTCCATGATTAGGAAACTCTATGTTTTAATTTTTTAAGGGGGGTCACAGCAAATAAGTTGGGTGGGATATATACAAATATATGTCTTTCCTTTCCCCAGTCCAGTTGGCATCAGTCCAGCCGTACCATACAGTCAGTTGATTACCAGAAAGGCAACACATTGGCTGGATCATACTATATATAATTATACAGTAGCCATTATATTGCAATATAGTGCATACTGCAAATAGAAAACTACAGTATGATTATACAGTAACTATTTCTAGCATATCTTGGGTATCCTCGTGTGAGCTTATGCTGCAGCCTCTCTTACATTGGAGGAATAGTGTTTCTTTGTTAAACTGATTGAGAAATCAGTCTTCCGTACCCCGCAGTATTTAGTATGAAAGGGACAGTGAAGTATACACTTCCCTATCCCTATGAGTTAGAAAACCCCCTTTTTCGGTTGGAATTCCTTTGAAAAGGAAATTCCTATCACTTAGTACTGAGGGGAGGTACCAGCATTTGCTTGCAAGGGATACACAAGTATGTGTCTCCTACTATCCCTTTATAGCTTGCTATCCTAAGCTATTCTGCTAAGATATGACTTTTGATTTATTGGTTATCAGTGAGATAATTAATCGTATACTCATTTTGCTTTCCTTTCTTTACAGGAGGAACGCCAGATGTCATGTGTTGCAGTCTTCTGCAAAACTAAGAGTAAGAGTTTTTACGGACATAATGCATGCAGGTTTCATGCCCCCATGTAATATTATTTCCGAACACCTGCAGTATTGGAACCCGCAGGCTTGCAAAGTATGTCGGGCCCTATTGTCCGAAGGTTTCGAGAATCCCAAGTCTGTACAGACTAGGGATGCAGATCGTTTCAAACTAAGCAACTGGGTGAGAGACTTTCAGAAAATCTCTCCGGGACCTTACCTGCCTAATGACAAGATGCGTAGGTTACTATTTCCAACAGGGAGTAAGGAAATAGTGGTACCCCAGACACGAGGTACATTTCCCGATGGCCAGATAACCTTCGGGAAGGAGGGCAAAAGGCGCCCACAGGAATAAGGGGAGAATGTCAGGTTGGAATCGTCTCCGTCCCAACAGGCTCATGAGCCAACGACATCGATATCTCCGCCTTCTATCCCTCTTTTAGATGGAATGAACCAGTTATGGGCCCAAGTCAAGAATCTAGTAGAAAATTTGTGCAAACAGAGCACAAAGCAGGAAGCAAAATGCAAGGTAGAGCTTGGTAAAGCTCCAATTGTCGCTCCTAAAGGGTCGTACAAAAGATTCGTAGATCAAGACCTTCTTACATGCTCCACAACCAATCCCTGGAGGTTTGGGGAGCTAATGCCGATTTTAAACGGCAAACTCTACATCTCGGAGAAGATAGGTGCTGTTCCTTTGGACAAAATCCAGTTCTGGCTAAGCTTTGACGCTTTCCCGAACTGTTTCATTAGACTGAAGGATGAACCAACATCAGGAAAAGGAACGGAATCAAAGGAGGTTATGATTCTCGACAATGATAAAGCACAGGCTATCCTATCAAGCAGCATAGAAAAGGCGGGTTACTCGGTGTCAAAGGTATCCACACCGGGTAACAAGCACTCTTCCTTTCTTGCTCCTGTTTCAATTTCATTCCCCTTTACGGAGAAGGCTTTCAAATATGTCACTGAGGCAATAGAGACAGGTAAACCGTGTCCAACACTCAAGGAGTGCGAGCCTCTGTCACTAGCATTTCCCAGACAGGAGAAGAACTGGAAGGAGGCCCATTTCACCTTTTCAGTACAAAGACTTGATTCGGATGTCACCAGTCGACAATTTAAGGAAAATCTTCCAAAATTATCTGAGTTTCTCTTACAGAATGAACAAGAAACAAAGGAGAGACTTGCAGCCTCCTTATCTCTACAGAACTACATAGAGTTCTGTTCGGCTCATCAAGATACCCCAGACATGCTTAAGGTCTTAGCCAAAATACATATGGCTACTTTGGTACAAGACCTTTATGCCTTTATAAAGGCTAGAAGAACATGTAGGGAGTTTGTGTTAGCTAACGCAACAGCGAAACACAATACAAGAAAGCTAATATCTTCCAACATCTGGGGTAAAGACCTCTTTCCAGACGAGGTAGTCAAGAAAGAGATTAAGAACGCCTCCACGGAGAAAATAGGACTTCTCCAAAAGTGGGGCATCCTTTCAAAAAAGAAATCTTCTAAGGTTGTGGGTCTCCAACCTAAAAGGAAGATGGAGAGGTCTGGACATCCATTTTAAGCGGTTCAACAACAATCCACAGTTGTAGTGACCGAGATGTCACAGACAGATGGTCGAAAAGAGATTCCTACTGATCAGTCGAAGCATAGAAATGCTTCTAGTAGGAGGGAGATTCCTTTAGGATCGCTGGACCTTCGATCCTTGGGTCCATAGTCTAATCAAGATGGGACTAAGATGAGAGGTGGAGATATCACTACCACCATTTCCTCTACTCCTCCGATTATCCAAAACCCTCCTGAAGGAGTTTGCCTGAGAACTCTAGAGCACACAAGCGGCAAGGAAACTATAGTTCAACGGATTCCAGGGAAGGCCGTTGTGTGTTTACGAGGACTCAAGAAAATTCAGAGTTATTTAGGACTTATCGCCACTCAACAAGTCCAAATAAAACAACGGGTACAGGAGGTTTATCCTCCTGAACATAAGGACCCCCGCTGCAAAAAAGGGTGCCTATAGTCTTACCAGACCTGAAAGTCGTCTATCGGCAGCTTCCAGGCAATCACCATTTCCCCTCCTATCTAGGATTCAGGTTACAAAAAGTAACGCACTTCCTAGGAAAGATACTCGTCAGACTAGACAGAGTCCTAGCTGCCTTCATAAAATTGGCAGACACAGTCATGCAATATTTAAGCCTAAGAAAGGTTAAGGCAACAATGTTCCTGGACAAGAGGCTGGGGTGAGCAGCACCCAAGGTGGCTGGTCTGTGAACATCCAAAGAAATGATCCGGTCCCCGGAACATCCTGGATGAAAGATAAATTTCAGATTCCCAAAACAAGAACAGGGAGGAATCCTGTTCTCTCTCCAGTTTGCAATAAAGGCAAGCCCTGTGCTAAGAGCACGGCTGCAAGATGCGCTGGGAGCCTGGAGAAAACAAGCATCAAACGCTCAAAGAGGCCTTAAAAGACCGATAGCGGTCCTCCCTTAATCGCTTCCCTAACAAAGGTCAAAACCCAAAAATCCCAAGACCATGTTGGTCCAGTCATGAGTAGGGAAACTCTCTCCAAGCAGATCAGATTGTCTACAGCTGATCTGGGACTCCGAAGCGATAACGAGACGCTGCAATCGACGATGCTAAGAAACGTCTCATACAGATTAGGTGTAGTTAGCCACCCCTTACCTAAAGGGATGGCCCCTGTCAGCAATTCACATACAACCAATCCGCAATGTGACAGTGGATGCTCTACTCAGGCTCAGGCCGATAGAGTTAGAATGGTCCACGGACGCAGACCTATTCTCTCCCAGCTGGGAACAAGTCCCCGAACTGCAATCCGACCTCTTCATTACGAGTGCCGTCAAGGAACCACCTTGATATGTAGCCCTATACGAGGATCCTCTAATTCAAATGATAGACATCATGTCTCTGAAATGGAAGGGATAGACTTAGGATTTCCAGTTCATCCCGTCCAATCACCTGCTGAGAGTCCTCAACATGCTGAGATCCTTCTAGGCGGGAGTAGCTCTGTTGGCTCCCAGGTAGCCCAAGAACAATCTATCCTCCTTGAGGAAGGGACAGAGGCTGAGGCTGTCCTTTATCCTGAACCCGGGACAACTCCAGAAGGTTCAGAGATTAATTGCCGATTCATCACAGAGAACCCAAACCCTTCATTGTCTGATTTTCTTGCCCTAGCAGTTAAGAAAAGATTTGGGATCTCAAAAGGCAATATAGAATTCTTAGAAGAATACAAGTCTAAGTAAACTAGAAGACAATATGATTCATCAAGGAAAAAGTGGGTTGCTTTCGTAAAAGCAAAAGGACCGAGAGAGATTTCAATGAACTTCTGAATGTCCTTCTTTATCCATCTTCATAACCAGGGTTTGGCGGCCAACACGATAACTACGTGCAAGTCAGCCTTGACTAGACCTCTTCTATAGGCCTTTCAAGTAAACTTGGTGAATGAGATCTTTAATAAGATCCCGAAGGCATGAGCGAGGCTTAGGCCTGCTGCACCACCAAAGCCCATCTCTTGGTCTTTGGACAAGGTCCTAAATTAGGCCTCATCCTTGAACAATGAAGATCGTTCGCTTAAGGAAATAACCCAAAAGGTTATTTTTCTGTTCGCTATAGACTCAGGGGCTAGAGTTAGTGAAATAGTGGCCCTTTCTAGGGATGAGGGCCACATTCAGTTCTCAGAAACAGGAGAACTGAATCTCTTCCCTGATCCATTCTTTCTCACTAAGAATGAGCTACCCACTAAAAGGTGGGGTCCCTAGAGAATCTGGCCTTTGAAGGAAGATGTCTCTCTATGTCCGGTAGAGTGTCTAAAGGTCTATCTTCGTAGAACTTCAGACTTCAGGGGAGGCCAGCTCTTTAAAGGAGAAACTTCTGGATCAAACTTATCCCTAATACAACTGAGGGCGAAGCTCACCTACTTTATTAGTAGAGCAGATCCTGACAGTACTCCCGCAGGTCATGATCCGAGAAAGATTGCTTCATCACTGAACTTCTTTCAGTATATGGACTTTGAGCGTCTTCGTTCATACACTGGATGGAAATCATCCAGAGTGTTTTACAAACACTATGCAAAACAGGTTCATGAACTGAAACACTATGTAGTGGCGGCTGGTAGTGTATTAAAATCTGCCCCCTAAATACTGTTATAGACAGTCAATGGTATGGACTTCAATTGTCCTCGCACATATACTGGGTGAGAATCATCCACAGTGTTCTACAAACACTATGCTAAGCAAGTCCATGATCTGAAGCAGTATGTGGTGACGTCGGATAGAATACTTAACCCGCCGTCTAATTCTACGATGAACCGCTAATTGACTGGGACTGTCAATTAAAGGGAGTAGAGGTCATTCCTCTTAGGGTGCGACCTCCTTCGATCAAGTGTTTCCATGGTGACACTAGCTCTGTTCAAAATTCCAGGTGTGGAATTATCCAGATAGCACTAGTGCCGGTGTACATAGTACACAGTGCCGATAAAAGTAACCAGTAAATGAATTATAAAGAGAATTTGATTTATAATTTTCTTCAATCTGAGAGTGGCACTCAACATTTCTTGCTTTCCAAGAAAGAAAGATAATCTTTGTACAGGTTACATGTATAGTTCCGTTATCATGCTACATTCGTTTTACTTACTTATAAACGTCTATTAGAATGTAATTGCGTCCTAACTCGCCCGACAATTGCATGATTATAGTCCAGAGTATGTACTTTTATATATTTGTATGCTCACAAACAATGGAATTAAGAAACACTGTTAAGTATTTGGTAATTTTCACAAACTACAAGACGTTTTGTTCATCTGGTGTATTCTAATGTTTGTCCATACAATATATGCTTACCTTGAGATCCCCCTTTCTACTGTCTAGAATGACTCTTCCCTGTAGGGGGCACGAACCACTAACATCGGAGATGATTAGTGATAATGACGGATAACGGTAACGTCATTCGTCACGATTGATCCAAATGATCATAGAAAGGTTGTCCCAAGGTTAAGGCACTGATTAAAATCCACAGATACATTAATGCTTTGGTATACTTCCATCAGGACGACATGGCTTGAGCCCAAAAAAAGGATTTTGAGCAAAGCGAAAAATCTATTTTTGGGTGAGATCGCCATGTCGTTCTGATGGACCCACCCTTCTTTCTTAAAAGAAAAGATCTTCACAGTTCCCTCCCTGACGTACTCTATCTGTAGCACCACGCTCAATGCTACAAGGAATGTCCGTCATCCTGGGAATGGCGCTGGGGTGGTGGTCAATTGTAGTACGGGAACGGGAGTAACCTTGTTACGGCCCCCTTCTATTCCCTTGCCACGTCCCCCTCGAAGCATTAACGCTATTTGGGGTACAGATTGCTATGTGACATGTCAAGAATGCGTCCTCTGATGTTATGCTATATCCTTGAGAAAATTTTAAGGACTTTCGCTCCAGGAGTTAGAATTCTGGAATTCTGGAACCTGAAGGTTAATTCTCTGGGAATATCACTGTAGTATATAATATATCCTTTTGAAGCTACCTTAGGAACTTCCATCAGGACAACATGGCGATCTCACCCAAAAATATATATTTCGCTTCGCTCAAAATCAGTTTTATATATATATATATATATATATATATATATATATATATATATATATATATATATATATATATATATATATATATATATATATATATATATATATATACTGTATATATATATATATATATATACATATATATATATATATATATATATATATATATATATATATATATATATATATATATATATATATATATATATATATATATGTATGTATATATATATACATATAGTTTAAAATAGCAAGGAAATAATTAAATTCAGAGAGGTTACATCAAATCGTATGATTTCAAGTCAAAGCAATGCTATTGTATCTCAAAACGAACAACATTAAGTGTAAAAATCTGTTGAAAAGTTAGGACAGGCTTATTTCACCTATAATGACAGGCTTATTCAGTATGCAAGAGTTCAGTACCCGTAAACCCGGAAATTATTATTCTCCTTTTTATAGTAAACCGTAAAGATCAGTGAAGAAAAGCTTCCTCAGGGAAATATGAAATATATCGAGTGTTAATCTCAAAGGAAATTAGTGGCTGACGGATGAAAAATTCGGTGGCTATCCATTTTTTGAAAGTAACCCGGAAATTATTGTTCTCGTGGTGGATGAAGAAGCCAATAAATAAGGACAAGGGGGAATTGAGGCTGAGGATGACACGGCAATTTTACGATGAATAATGAATCCCAGATTCATACACTGCTAGAAAAAACCGTACTTTTTATCGGAAATTCTCCGTAAAATTATACTGTTCTCAACCATATTTCAGTAAAATACAGGCGACCGTAACTTTACTTTAATTTGTTATCATATTTTATTGGCTGGTGATCGTAATATCACTGTGTTACGTCAATATAACGGTTTTTAAAACGGTAAAAGTCCAGGAATAAATGTTGCCAGACCTTTACCGTCTTTTCTGCAAATATTTAACAGTGTATAGCTGTCAAATTCAGTTTATTATTTTTCCCAAAATTTTATAACTAAGCGATACTTATTAACCACTTTTTCAAAAATAAAGTAATATAATCTTGAGAGATTTTCAATATCATTATTTGTCTGATTCTAAAATCAAATAGATATTACTAAGACATGAATATTATGCCGTTTAGATAAAACTTGTTGGCAATATTTCTCCTTTGACAATAACGAAGAATGAGAACAAATGCATGATGTTAATAAGTGCATGAGACTACTGTGTAATTTAGAAGGTATTAAAAAAGAAAAATGAAATTTTATAGTATTTATATACTAACAAAAAAATTAACCAACAATACGCATATATAATCAAAACAACCAAATGTCCAAGCATGCTCTATACAAAGGGGAATTTGCAATCTCTGTTTCAAGGTACACAATGGCACGAAGAGAGTTAAATAGACAAGTCGGATACACTGGTTATCCCAGGGTTGAGAGGTGCTTAGCAATGACCTCACGTCAGGAGCAGTAGTTGGACCC
>NC_090729.1:151012615-151020115 GCF_036898095.1 Palaemon carinicauda
AAATATTGATACTCACGTAAAGTTAACATTTAGGATAAAAAATTATAAGAAAGGGATGCGGATGAAATGATTTAGTTAAAGAAAATACTGTAGATATTAATCTACTGAAAAAATCCAATTTCTAAAACAAAATAGATAATACATGTAAACCCCTCTTCCCACTCCAAAAAAAAAAAAAAACATTTGGTAAGTCATATCATTATAATAAAACTTAAAGCCAATAAAATCAGCATTTGAGTGAAAGAAAGATTAAAGAAAAATGCTGCTTTCCGGAGCATAATTCTTAATTTTCTTCCGAGACAAATAAATGCACCAGATAGATCCATTTACGGGTTACTTTCCATAAACCTCTAAAATTTCCACTTTCTTAATGTTAATGTATTGAAGTGGGTGAGGCCTTCTTCCTTTTCCCATAAATTTCCTTCCTTCGCTATGATGAAATACATCTTTCAAGGATGTAATTTTAGCCTTCTGGAAACGTTGTAAGCCATAGAGGGGATGGCAAGGACTTTAAAGGACACTCATGAGTGGCAGAGGAAAGAGGGAAAGAGCCTTCCAAACATGACAATGCCTTGGAGAGTGACCCTGGACACAGGTGAAAAGTATCAGAAGCTCCCTTCCCACTTCCACTAAGACCCGGGGAGGGGGGAGGGGGGTTAAGGACTTTACAGGACTAAGAAAAGGCTGATACATAATTAAATAACCAAGTGTGATCATTTAGATAAATGAAGACTACAGAATACTCACAGTTAAAAAAGCCATAATTTTAATAGGAAATTCTCCGTAAAAAATATACAGTTCTCAGGCGTATTTCTGTATAATAACGGCGACAATAATTTTACCTTACTTTTTTTTTATCTCTCACGGGTTAGTGACCATAACATCACTCCTTTACGTCAAAATATCCGTTTTTAAAACGGTAAATGTTAGGCAACATTTTTGCCAGGATTTTTGCCATTTTTTAATGCTGGTTTTTAATAGTGCAAGATTTATATTTTATGAAAATGAAGCAACGCATATACATGCATCTTGACTGGTTTGTGTGGAAGGTATAATTATCCCTAATATATATATATATATATATATATATATATATATATATATATATATATATATATATATATATATATATATATATATATATATATATATATATATATATATATATATATATAATAGAGAGAGGGAGAGAGAGAGAGAGAGAGAGAGAGAGAGAGAGAGAGAGAGAGAGAGAGAGAGAGAGAGAGAGAGAGAGAGATGTATGTACATATTTGTATATATATATATATATATATATATATATATATATATATATATATATATATATATATATATATATATGTATGTATGTATATTAATTTATATATATATATATATATATATATATATATATATATATATATATATATATATATATATATATATATATATATATATATATATATATATATATATATTTATATATATTTATATATGTAGGTATGTATATAAATAGCCACCCTCCAAAAATACCGGCAATATTAATATTATTTTCCTATCATCAATGGTTTTTATACTTTAAATAGAAATCTTTAAAACCATACACACAAAAATATTTTATTTTTTTATTTCCTTTTGTTTGGAATGGTTAAAAAACACAAAAGGTAACCCACATTCAATTTCAGACCTGACAACCAAAGTCCGCCAGTCACGCTGGTTTTTAAATGAAAAGAATGTCGATGCAAATCCTTTTCCCCCCAAAGTAATTTGCAACAAAATATTCACGTTAACCTCCGGACACATAAACATACGCACAAATACGCCACCACCAATCAAAATTCGGTATCTAATTGGAACCGAGGTTGCCTGTTTTAAGAATTCCACCTCTTCCAATCCATGAGGGATTCTGTCTTCCTCAAAGAATAAGAAAAATTGACAGTTTAAGTTGGCAAATAGATTTTGGATCTGGTTAAGTTTCCGCACCGTTGAAGTATTTGTGAAACTCAAATAAAAGTCGGGATAATTAATACATAGGAAGATTTATTTTCTATCCTTTCTTTCGCAAGCATTTATATATACGAGCGTATTTTGTTCTATGAGGACATACTTCAACGTTAACATATTGTTTTGGAAAAAATATTCTAAATCACTCTTGTTTAATCAACTCCTCAAATTTCTTCTTGTGATTTTTGGGGTCATCAACCACGAAGGCCTCTAAGAAAAAGAATGAGCTACGAAAATCATAGAAATTTATCCAAATCTTTTATGGGTCAATGTTTCCTTAAGGTATATCGATTAATCTGTATCTGTTTTTGCATTTTTTTTTCGCAAAATATCTTTCAATGAATGAAAGATAAATATATGAAATATATAATTCAGTGATTTATAACAGATAAATTACTCTTATGCTAACAAATGCAAAAATCAATATAATGCCAATTAGTATAAAAGTGAACAGTTGAGAATATTTTCCAGTAAAAAAAAAAAAAATAAAGGTTATTCATGAAACAAATGTAGACGGAATCATATACTATTAATGGATACTGTCATTCCACAGAACTAAAACGGTAGCAATTATACATTATATAAAACAGTGAAATGTAAGAATAATACAAATAATTAGGAAATTCACAAACAGAAAACGTGGATATATATATATATATATATATATATATATATATATATATATATATATATATATATATATATATATATATATATATATATATATATATATAACTTTTAAAGGGAATGACAATGAATCAAATCCAATTAGCTACAATTTTCATATATCTGACAGGGAACACATTTCACTCGTAAAACATAACATAAACGAATAGAAAAATGCAAAATTATTCATTACCGCATGAAAGTAAATGTGATATTCATATACAAAATACATTCAAAAGAAGGGACAATTCACGATATCTATCCGAAGCAGTGAAATTATAATAAAAAAAAAAATTGAAGAGACAAGTGAAGAAAAAAAAAAACATTTAAACTCCTCAATCAGAGAGTAACACTAACATACACACATTCATACACACACACACACACACACACACACACACATATATATATATATATATATATATATATATATATATATATATATATATATATATATATATATATATGTATATATATATATATATATATATATATATATATATACATATATATATATATGTATATATATATATATATATATATATATATATATATATATATATATATATATATATATATATATATATATATATAATATATATATATATATATATATATATATATATATATATATATATATATATATATATATTTATATATATATATATATATATATATATATATATATATATATATGTATATATATATATATATATATATATATATATATATATATATTTATATATATATATATATATATATATATATATATATGTATATATATATATATATATATATATATATATATATATATATATATATATATATATATATATATATATATATACATATATATATATATATATATATATATATATATATATATATATATGAGTGTCTGTGTGCAAATTTTATATATATATATATATATTTATATATATATATATATATATATATATATATATATATATATATATATATATATATATATATATATATATATATATATATATATATATATATACATTATAATATAACGAGAAAATCATTGAATTAAAAAAAGATACATCAAATTGTATGATTTCAAATGATAGCAATGTTATTGTATCGCAAAAAGAACAATATCATGTGTATAGATCTGTTGAAAAGTTCCAGTCAGCCATAAGGATATCCTTATTCAGTATGCAACAGTTCAATACCCCCTTACCCGGAAGATATTCTCTTCTTTATAGTAAACATTACAGAGAGAATTGAAGAAAAGCTTCCTTAGGGAAATATTGAATATATCAAATGTTATTGTCAAAGGAAATTAGCGGCTGACGGATGAAAAATTCGTTGGCTATCCCCTTTTTTTAAAGTAGCCCGGAAATATTGTTCTCATGATGGATGAAGAAGCAAATAAATAATGACAAGGATGAATTGAGGATGAGGATGACAGGGCAATTTCACAATGAATCCCACAGTCATACACTGTTAGAAAAAACGGTAATTTTTATCGGAAATTCTCCGTAAAAATATAATGTTCCCAACCGTATTTCAGTAAAATACAGGCGACCGGGAATTTTCCTTTACTTTGTTATTATATTTTATTGGTTGGTGACCGTTACGTCAATATAAAGGTTTTTAAAACAGTAAACATCCTGGAATAAATGTTGCAAGACTTTAACCGTGTTTTATGCAAAATTTTAAGTGTATAGCTGTAATATTTGGATAAGGATTTTTCCCAAAATGTTATAGCCAAGCGATACATATTAAACACTTTTTAAAAAATTAAAAAATATAATTTTAAGAACATGTTCAATGTCATTATCTGTTAGATTCCAAAATCATATAGCTAATGCTGAAGACATGAATAGTATACAGTTTAGATCAAACTTGTTGGCAACATTTCTCTCTTGTCAATAACGAAGGATGAGAACAAACGCATAATGATAATAACTGCATGAGACTACTGTGTAATTTAGATAGTATTAAAGAAGGAAAATTAAAATTTATTGTATTTATATAATAACCCAAAAATTAATCAGCAATATGCAGATGCAATTAAAACAACTATATGTTCAAGCATACTCTGTGAAAAGGGGAGTTTACAATCTCTGTTTCAAGGTACACAATGGTACGAAGAGAGTTATATAGACAAGTAAGATACACTGGGTATTCCACGGTTAAGAGGTGCTTAGCAATGACCTCACGTCAGGAGCAGTAGTTGGACCCGAATGCCTTAACCTTTGATGTCTCTTGATTGGACGGTCAGGGGATGAATTGCTCTTACGCAAAACTAATTGGTTGGGTAAAAGAGAGAGAGAGAGAGAGAGAGAGAGAGAGAGAGAGAGAGAGAGAGAGAGAGAGAGAGAGAGAGAGAGAGAGAGAGAGAGAGAGAGAGACTGCATTTACTTTGCTTAGAATAAACAAATCTAGACCATGGAATTTAAACTAAAATCTCACAAAGTAAGTGAAATTTGAAGAGGCATGTAGAAAAAAAAACCGTTTAAATATATATATATATATATATATATATATATATATATATATATATATATATATATATATATATATATATATATATATATATATATATATATATATATATATATATATATATATATATATATATATATATATATATGCGTAAAAATCACAGGAAAACGTGATGCTCAGATGTAGAAGAACCACAAGGAAAATGAAAGTACGAAATATACGCTTAAGTTCTGACTTGTTTCGTGATACTTCCTCAGAGGACTAATGACATCAGTCCTATGAGGAAGTATCACGAAACTAGTCAGGACTTAAGCGAATATTTCGTGTTTTTATTTTCCCTGTGGCTCTTCTACACACACACACACACACACACACACACACACACATATATATATATATATATATATATATATATATATATATATATATATATATATATATATATATATATATATATATATATATATGTATGTATATATATGTATATATGTATATATATATATATATATATATATATATATATATATATATATATATATATATATATATATATATATATATATATATATATATATATATATATATATACACTGTACTGGTAGCAGACACAGAAGAGAAGCTTGACCGACTAGTGATAGAATTTGGAAGGGTGTGTGAGAGAAGGAAGTTGAGAGTTAATGTGGGTAGGAGTAAGGTTATGAGATGTGCAAGAAGGGAAGGTGGTGCAAGGTTGAATGTCATGTTGAATGGAGAGTTACTTGAAGAGGTTGATCAGTTTAAGTACTTGGGGACTGTTGTTGCAGCAAATGGTGGAGTAGAAGCAGATGTACGTCAGAGAGTCAATGAAGGTTGCAAAGTGTTGGGGGCAGTTAAGGGAGTAGTAAAAAATAGAGGGTTAGGCATGAATGTAAAGAGAGTTCTATATGAGAAAGTGATTGTACCAACTGTGATGTATGGATCGGAGTTGTGGGGAATGAAAGTGATGGAGAGACCGAAATTGAATGTGTTTGAGATGAAGTGTCTGAGGAGTATGGCTGGTGTATCTCGAGTAGATAGGGTTAGGAATGAAGTGGTGAGGGTGAGAACGGGTGTAAGAAATGAGTTAGCGGCTAGAATGGATATGAATGTGTTGAGGTGGTTTGGCCATGTTGAGAGAATGGAAAATGGCTGTCTGCTAAAGAAGGTGATGAATGCAAGAGTTGATGGGAGAAGTACAAGAGGAAGGCCAAGGTTTGGGTAGATGGATGGTGTGAAGAAAGCTCTGGGTGATAGGAGGATAGATGTGAGAGAGGCAAGAGAGCGTGCTAGAAATAGGAATGAATGGCAAGCGATTGTGACGCAGTTCCGGTAGGCCCTGCTGCTTCCTCCCGTGCCTTAGATGACCGCGGAGGTAGCAGCAGTAGGGGACTCAGCAGTATGAAGCTTCATCTGTGGTGGAAATGTGGGAGGTTGGGCTGTGGCACCCTAGCAGTACCAGCTGAACTCGGCTGATTCCCTGGTTAGGCTGGAGGAACGTAGAGAGTAGAGGTCCCCCTTTTTGTTTTGTTTCTTGTTGATGTCGGCTACCCCCGAAAATTGGGGGAAGTGCCTTTGGTATATGGATGGATGGATATATATATATTATATATATATATATATATATATATATATATATATATATATATATATATATAATATATATATATATATATATAAATATATATATATATATGTGTGTGTGTGTATATATATATATATATATATATATATATATATATATATATATATATATATATATATATATATCTATATATATATATATATATATATATGTGTGTGTGTGTGTGTGTGTGTGTGTGTGTATACAGTATAAAATAGCAAGAAAATTCTTAAATTAAGAGAGGTTACATCAAAACGTATGATTTCAAGTCGAAGCAATGCTATTGTATCTCAAAACGAACAACATTAATTGTACAAATCTGTTGTAAAGTTAGGACAGGCTTATTTCACCTATAATGACAGGATTATTCAGTATGCAAGAGTTCTGTACCCCTAAATCCGGAAATTATTATTCTCCTTTTTATAGTAAACCGCAAAGATCAGTGAAGAAAAGCTTCCTCAGGGAAATATGAAATATATCGAATGTTGATCTCAAACGAAATTAGTGGCTGACGGAAGAAAAATTCGGTGGCTATCCATTTTTTGAAAGTAACCCGGAAATTATTGTTCTCGTGGTGGATGAAGAAGCCAATAAATAAGGACAAGGGGGAATTGAGGCTGAGGATGACACGGCAATTTTAAGATGAATAATGAATCCCAGATTCATACACTGCTAGAAAAAACCGTACTTTTTATCGGAAATTCTTCGTAAAAATATACTGTTCTCAACCATAT
>NC_090729.1:151027615-151042615 GCF_036898095.1 Palaemon carinicauda
TATTTTTTAGCATGACTTTCTAGTATTTCAAAGCTGTCTAGATTATTACGCGCTCTCTTTATCTTTCCTGATAAGAAATGGAAATATTCACTGACAAGGTGAATGATCCATTGGGTTTCCTTACGTGACTTTCATAACAAGAAGGCAATATATATCTTTAATACTTTTAATGAAAACTTTAGACAATCCGAAAATAAAACATGAATTTTAAAGTTACCTGAATACTTAGATGTTACTGTCTTTTTTCTATAATAAAAAGTCATGCAGGTTCTTTGACTTGATTGACAACTCATTGTCGTCTCTAACACAAGATTATGCCATGAAACGTTGAGTATTTTACAACACCGATGAAGGAAGTTAAATTTATCTGTAAGAATTTAGAATTATGATTTATTTTTTTCTAACAGAATGCATATAAATTATCCATCCACAAAATTACTAATTTCTTATCTTTCTGTGATGAATAATTACCCGACAAGTTTCTGGATCTGAGAAAATCCCGAAATTAAATTTTTCTGAGCCAATAGATCCAACGACAGAAGTTGTCATAATTGCTATCACATTATTAATCATCACCGCTGATTACGAAAACTAGCGAAACTTAATAAAATATGAAATACGTGAAAGGAGCAACACAATACGAACAGCAGAAAGGGAGAAGTATACGAAATCTTAAATCAAAGATTGGAAAATAATAACAAAGACCATCAAACAGCCAAATTTATGGCCAGAGCCGCATGACTTGCCATGAATTTAGGTTTTAGTATCAAAACAACAATCATATAAATATCGTGATTAGGAAACCCGGACAGGGATTAATTTTTTTGAAAGATGCATATAAGATCGATCAATTAGAATTATATTTTCCATAGTTTGTGAAAGTTGTTAAATGTAGTGTTTCAAGTGATAGCATAGAAAGCGGATGAAGAAAACATACAATTAAACTATGTTAAATAAAAAGCATAATTTCTGAATCAAATGTTTTACGAATTTTATTCCAGCCATCAGTAATGACTCATAAATGCATAACCACTTTAAATCCATTCCATTAAAAGCAAGAGCAGCATTCTCATGAAAGTCACTCGCTTTCTTTGATATTGGTATTCGATAACAAGAGTTATTTACCCACCTATGTGATGCTTCGATTAAAAAAAAAAAAAGAGAATATTTAAATACGCTTTCGGAAATTGGAAAAATTCAACCAGAATATTTTACAGTCATTAGTCGCACTGTAAGAATATGGAATTATGATTTAATCTTTTAACCGAATGCCTATAAAATATCCATCCACAAAATTACTAATGACTTGGCTTCCTCGGATGACTAATTAACCGACGAGTTTCTAGATCTGAGAAAATTGCGAAATTATTTGATCCAACGACAAAAGTTGTCATAAATTCTATTACAGTATTTAAACTACTATTAGTGATAACTAAATTTTAAATGTGTTGTGGCCAATAAAATTATGGCATTTTTTTGGCGCTCTTGTGGGTGCCTTTTTTTTTCAATATTTTATAGCTATCTAGATTAATAACCCAGCCACTGAGGGAGGGGGGGGGGGCAAGAAAGACTCTATTTGGTGCCGGTTCCAAGCCCTGGTAAATGGGAAGGGTTGGTGGCAGCAAAGGCATCCTGCCATAAAAAGTTAGCCAAAACAAATATGACCAGTGAAAGTTGTATAAAAATGAAATTAATGCTATGGCGTTCCTGGTAGGCGACGCGTTGGGACCTCGCCTGATCCCTCCGAAAAATCAGCAAGGGCTACCCAGTCATGGGCGGGCTGGGTTAAAGAGGCAAGCTCAGAGGAAAATATGAGGAGAGGGTGAGAGTAGAAACTCTGAATGTGAGGTCAATGACTGGAAAAGGGCGAGAGCTGGTTAACCTCATGGAGAAAAGGAAGATTGGAGTACTATGTGTTCAGGAGACCAGATGGAAGGGAAATAAGGCAAGAGAACTAGGCGAAGGTTGTAAAATTTTTTACAGTGAAGCAAATATGGAAGGAAGAAATGGAGTAGGAATAATATTATCAGAAGATCTGAATGAAAGTTTGATTGGGGTAAAATGACAGAATTATGAGTTTAAAGCTGGGACTGGGAGTAACAATAGTCAATGTGGTGTGTACCTATGCCATGCAAACTAGATGTGCAGAGGAAGAGAAGGATACATTCTTGGAGGAGATGGACCAAGAGCTTGGAAAAAAATCCTGCAAGGGAAAGGGTAATTATAGGAGGAGATCTGAATGGCCACTTGGGAATTAGTAGGGTATGGATAGAGAGAGTGCATGGAGGTTGGGGTGTGGGCGAGAGAAAAGATGAGGAAGAAAGAGTAATTGATTTTGCAGTGGATTTTGACCTAGCAATGATCAACACCTTCTCTGAGGAAAAGATTAAGACTTGGGAGAATGGGGAAGTTAGTTTACAAGGAGAGAGAGATTGAAAATAATTGAAAATTTCAGGTATTTAGGATCAACAGTTGCAGAGGATGGTGATCTGGGGGGTAGAAATAAACCACAGAATCCAAGCAAGACGGGAGAAATGGAAAAAAGTGCGTGGAGTAATATGTGACAGGAAAGTAGGGGTTAAGGTGAAAGGTAAAAGGACACAGGACCGTTGTGAGACTGGCAATGATGTATAGAGCGGAGACGTGGGCAATAAAGAGGACAGAAGAGAAGAAACTGGATGTGGCAGAGATGAGAATGTTGAGATGGATGTGTGGAGTGGCAAGAAGAGATAAGATACAGAATGAAGTAATTAGGGGTACCACAGGAGTTAGAAAACTATCAGATAAGATCCAAGAAAGTAGATTGAAGTGGTAAGGTCATATCATGAGAAGCTATTAACAGTATATTGGGAGGAGGATGATGGAAATGGAGGTACATGGAACGAAAAGGAGAGGGAGACCAAAGCGAAGGTGGATGGACTGTATCAAGGATGACCTTCGATCAAAGGCATTAACCGGTGAAGTGTAGGACAGAGGTAGATGGGGAAGGTTGGTCAGAAACATCGACCCCACATAAAAGTGGGAAAAGATGCAGACAAAGAAGAAGAAGAAGCTATCTAGATTATTACGAATCTCTCTCTCTCTCTCTCTCTCTCTCTCTCTCTCTCTCTCTCTCTCTCTCTCTCTCTCTCTCTCTCTCTCTCTAAAATACTAAAACTTGCTGTTGTTCCAATGCATTCCGGATAAATGGGGATGACTATATTTTATATACTTCATGTATTTTTACCAGTTGAAATAAAATATGACAGTAATTTCTCAGAAATTGAAAGGAGCAACACAATTCGAACAGCAGAAAGGGAGAAGTATGCGAAACCTTAAATCAAAGATTGGAAAAAATGACAAAAGCCCACCAACAGCAAAATTTATGGTCAGAGCCGCTTGACTTGCCATGTATTTGGGTTTTTGTATCAAAACAACAATCCCATTTATATTCTGGTAAGGAAACCAGAACAGGATTAATATTTTTGAAAGATGCATATATGATCGCTCGATTAGAATTGCATTTTCCATAGTTTGTGAAAGTTATTAAATGTGGTGTTTCAAGTGATAATACAAAGCGTATGAAGCAAACATAAAATTAAACTATGTTAAATAATACGCATATCTTAATCAAATGTTTTAAGAATTTCATTCCAGCCATACAGAAATGACTCGTAAATGAATACACACTTGAAATCCATTCCATTAAAAAGAGAGCAGCATCTTCATGAAAATCATTTACTTTCTGGGTATTGATATTCGATGGCCAGAGTTATTTACCCATCTATGCAATGATTCGCTTAACGAAAGAGAATATTTCAATACGCTTTCGGCAATTGGAAAAATTCAAAAGGCTATGTTCGAGAATTGATTGTCATTGCTTTAAAAAAAAAAATAGAAATTTTGGTACTAATTACTGGAATATTTCATATTCCTTAGTCGCACTGTAAGAATATGGAATTATGATTTAATTTTTAACTGAATACCTATAAAACTTCCATCTGCAAAATTACTAATGACTTATCTTCCTCTGATGACTAATTAACCGACGAGGTTCTATATCTGAGTAAATTGCAAAATTATTTTTTCTGAGTAATTCATCCAACGACAAAAGTTGTCATAATTTTTATTACAGTATTTAAAATAATATTAGTTATAATTAAATTTTAAATGTGTTATGGCCAATTGAAACTATGGCATTTTTTGGCGATCTTGCGGATGCCATATTTTTTATAATATTTAATAGCTATCTAGATTATTAACCCAGCCACTGAGGGAGGCCGGGGGGGGGGGGGGGGGGTGGGCAAGCAAGCCTCAACTTAGTGCCGGTCCCAAGACCTAGTAAATGAGGAGGGTTGGCGGCAGGAAAGGCATCCGGCCATGAAAAATAGCCAAAACCAATGTGACCAGTGGAAGTTGTAAAAATGAAATTAATGCTAAGGCGTTCCCGGCAGGCAACGCGTTGGGACCTCGCCTGATCCCTCCGAAAAATCGGCAAGGGCTACCTAGTCATGGGTGGGCTGGGTTAAAGAGGCAAGCTCAGAGGGTGAGAGTAGCACCTCTGAATGTGGGGTCAATAACTGGAAAAGGGCGAGAGCTGGTCGACCTCATGGAGAGAAGGAAGATTGGAGAGCTGTGTATGCAGGAGACCAGATGGAAGGAAAATAAAGCAAGAGAACTAGACGAAGGTTGTAAATTTTATTATAATGGAGTAAATATGGAAGGAAGAATTGGTGTAGGAATAATATTTCCGGAAGATCTGAAGGAAAGTTTGATTGGAGAGAACAGGAAAAATGACAGAATTATGAGTTTAAAGCTGGGACTGGGAGTAACAATAGCCAATGTGGTGTGTTCCTCTGCCACGCAAACTGGATATACAGAGGAGGAGAAGGATACATTCTTGGAGGAGATGGACCAAGAGCTTGGAAAAATTCCTGCAAGAGAAAGGGTGATTATAGGAGATCTGAATGGCCACTTATGAAATTAGTAGGGAAGGGATAGAGAGAGTGCATGGAGGTTGGGGTGTGGGTGAGAGAAATGATGGGGGAGAAAGCGTGATTGATCTTGCAGTGGCTTTTGACCTAACAATGATCAACACCTTCTTTGAGGAAAAGATTGACAGACTGGGGAGAATGGGGAAGTTAGTTTACAAAGAGAGAGAGATTGAAAAGAATTGAAAATTTCAGGTATTTAGGATCAACAGTTGCAGAGGATGGTGATCTGGGAGTAAAAAATTAATAAACCACAGAATGCAAGCAGGATGGAAGAATTGGAAAAAAGTGTGCGGAGTAATATGTGACAGGAAAGTAGGGGTTAAGTTGAAAGGTAAAGTACACAGGACCGTTGTGAGACTGGTAATGATGTATGGAGCGGAGACATGGGCAATAAAGTGGACAGAAGAGAAGAAACAGGATGTGGCAGAGATGAGAATGTTGAGATGGATGTGTGGGGTGACAAGAAGAGATAAAATACAGAATGAAGTAATTAGGGGTACCACAGGAGTTAGAAAACTATCAGATAAGATCCTAGTAAGTAGATTGAAGTGGTATAGTCATATCATGAGAAGAGATTAACAGTATATTGGGGGGAGGGTGATGGAAATGGAGGTACATAGAACGAAAAGGAGAGGGAGACCAAAGCGAAGGTGGATGGACTGTATCAAGGATGACCTTCGATCAAAGGCATTAACCGGTGAAGTGTAGGACAGAGGTGGATGGAGAAAGCTGGTCAGAAACATCAAACCCCACATGAAAGTGGGAAAAGATGCAGACAAAGAAGAAGAAGCTATCTAGATTATTACGAATCTCTCTCTCTCTCTCTCTCTCTCTCTCTCTCTCTCTCTCTCTCTCTCTCTCTCTCTCTCTCTCTCTCTCTCTCTCTCTCTCTCTAAAATACTAAAACATGCGGTCGTTCCAATCCCTTCAGAATAAATGGGGATGACTATATTTTATATACTTCATGTATTTTTACCCGTTGGAATAAATTATCCCAGTGATTTCTCACCAAGTGAAAGGAACAACACAATTCAAACAGCAAAAAGGGAGAAGTATGCGAAACCTTAAATCAAAAATTGGAAAAAAATGACAAAATACCACCAACAGCACAATTTATGGCCAGAGCCTCATGACTTGCCATGCATTTGGTTTTAGTATCAAAACAACAATCCTATAAATATTGTGGTCAGGAAACCAGGACAGGGTTAATTTTTATTTTTGTATATGCATATAAGATCGATCAATTAGAATTATATTTTCTAGAGTTTGTAAAAGTTGTTAAATGTGGTGTTTCAAGTGATAACATACAAAACGAATGAAGGAAACATAAAATTAAACTATGCTAAATAAAAAGCATAATTTCTTAATCAAATACTTTAAGAATTTTATTCCTGCCATCCAGAAATGACTCGTAAATGAATAAACATTTGAAATCCATTCCATTAAAAGCGAGAGCAGCATCCTCATGAAAATCATTTACTTTCTTTGGTATTGTATTGATATTCGATGGCCAGAGTTATTTACCCATCTTTGTGATGCTTCGCTCAAAGAAAAAAAAATATTTCAATACGCTTTCAGCAATTGGAAAAATTAAACAAGTGATGTTTGAGAAATGATTTTCATTACTTTCCAAACATATAGCGATTTTGGTACTAATTACAGAAATATTTTATAGTCAATAGTCGCACTATAAGAATATAGAATTATGATTTATTTTTTTAACTGAATACCTATAAAATATCCTATCCACAAATTTACTAATGACTTATCTTCCTCTGATGACTAATTAACTAAAATTACTAATTATGAAAATAGCAGAACTTTTCGATTAAAACTCTGGCCTTATAGTAAGTAAAAACTATTAAGATTAATACAACTCTCTCTCTCTCTCTCTCTCTCTCTCTCTCTCTCTCTCTCTCTCTCTCTCTCTCTCTCTCTCTCTCTCTCTCTCTCTCTCAAATCTACAAGAACACGTTATTGTTCCAATGCCTTCAGGATAAGTGGGGATGACTATATTTTATATACTTCGTATATTTTTACGCGTTGAAATAAAATATTACAGTGATTTCTCACAAGGTGAAAGGAGTAAAACAATACGAACAGCAGAAAGGGAGAAGTATGCGAAACCTTAACTCAAAAAATGAAGAAAAAAAAAATATGACGAATACCTTCCAACAGCCAAATTTATGGCCAGAGCCGCATGACTTGCCATGTATTTGAGTTTTAGTATCAAAACAACTATCCTATAAATATCATGGGCAGGAGACCAGAACAGGGATAAATGTTTTGAAAGATGCATAAATGATCGATCAAGAATAACTATATTTTCCATATGGAGGGAGGAAATAATACCAGATAGATGGGAGAGAGGGATAAGGATACCATAACACAAGAAGGGGTATAAACTAATATGTAGTAATTATAAAGGAATAAATTTACTTGTTACTGCTTACAAGATTTTGACCATCATTATACATGGGAAAATGAGACCATATGCAGAGAATATTATTGGGGAGTATCAAGCTGGTTTTAGGAAGGGAAGGTCAACAACAGACCAGCTTTTCACTATACGACAGATCATTGGAAATTTCTGGGAACACAATAAATATCAAGTACATCTCATCGTTGATTTTAAACAATCATATGACAGCATTCACCGACCATCAATGTGGAACATCATAAGGGAAATGGTTATACCACATAAGTTAATCAGAATGACTCAAGCCTACTCCAAAAATACAAAATGCTCGATAAGATATGGAAAAAAAGCTATCATCGCCAAAGATATAAAGACCGGGCAGAAGCAGGGATGTATATTGTTACCAATGTTGTTCAATATCATGATGGAAAAAATAGCAAGAACGATCACAGGCAGACCAGAGGGGATAAAGTATAGTGAAGTGACCGTTAACTGCCTAGGGTATGCAGATGATATAAATATAGTAATGGAAGATCTGAGGAATACGGAAAGAATAGGGCTAGAAGTAAATCAAGAAAAAACAAAAATCATGGAAATAGCTAGAAGACAAGAGATGGATGGAAACGTCAACATTGATGGAATGGAAATTGAAGTGGTAGAGGGTTTTAAATATTTTGGGATGGAAATAGCTAGAGATGGAAATATGAGAGCGGAAATAAATGAAAGAATTGGATCTGCGAACAGGTGCCCCTATAGATTGTTAACACTTCTCAAAAGAAGATCAAAATCAGAAAAGACAAAATTGAGAGTGTATAATACCATAATAAGCTCCATTCTGGTCTATGGATGTCAAGTATGGTCATTGACAAAAGAGCAAGAAATGGACTGGAAGTTTTTGAGAATAAAGTATTAAGGATCATAGTGGGACCAGTAAACGACCAAGAAAGACAAGAATGAGGAGAAGACATAACTGGGACTTAAGAGAGCGGACAAAACAACCACATATAAGTCGATTTGTTATGGGAAGAAGAATGCAATGGGCAGGGCATGTTGCAAGAATCGAGGAGAAAAGAATGCTAAGAAGGGTCTTCTTAACACATGTAGATGAACGTAGACCTCCTGGACGACCAAGAAAAGATTGGAGGAGGTGTTTAAAGGAGGACTTACAACAGGAGGGTTTGAACCCTAGAGATTGGATGACTGTAGCACATGACAGAAGAGGTTGGAATAATCAAGCAAGAGCGGTCATGGGTCAACAAGTGGCCCCAAGCCATCTAGAAATGACTCGTAAATGAATAAACACTTGAAATCCATTCCACTTACAGCAACCGCAGCATCGTTATGAGAATCACTTGCTTTCTTGGGTATTGATATTCGATGGTCAGAGATATTTACTCAGCTGGGTGGAGATTCGCTTAATGAAAGAGGATATATCGATACGCTTTTTTCAAATGAGAAATTAAAAACGCGATGTTTGAGTAATGATTGCTATTGCTTTCGAAACATATAGTGATTTTGGTACTAATGACGGGAAAGTTTTATACTTAATAGACGTATTTTGTTTAAAATAGTTTCTATTTAAATACTGAATAAGCTTTAGGCATAAAGTAATATCTATCCATACGCAAATCGTCCTTCTAACGTAAATTTGCAAAGGAAAATAAGAAAAAATCCTATTAAGTGTAAAGTTACAAATGGTATACAAATACATACAAGTATTGAGACATACATGGGGTGATGTAGGAACTTTCCGTACAAAGGGTTCATTCATGATTCATTATCTAAAGCAAGAATAGGAAATGTAGAGAAGGGTTCCCTATTTCTTAGCCACCTAATTGCTGAGTTCAACACCTAGATGTTCCAGAGACTCAAATACCCTTTGTTTAAATACTTTAATGAACGTTATCTTTTCTTTTCACAGAGCCATGCGGGTTGCAATGGAACTACTTGAGAACTCTTGAGAGAAGGGTTCTAGCAAACATGAGTAAAACTATTTTATTTTAAGGGTGCTGCAGGAGCATGTTTACAAAACGTATACACACACAAACACACACACATACACACATACATACACACACACACACACACACACATATATATATATATATATATATATATATATATATATATATATATATATATATATATACATACATATATATATATATATATATATATATATATATATATATATATATATATATATATATATATATATATACACACACACATATGTATATATATATATATATATATATATATATATATATATATATATATATATATATATATATATATATATATATATATATATATATATATATATATATATATGTACATACATATATATGTGTGTGTCTAAAGCGTATTTCACCATCACACACGATGAAGAGCCTGCCTAAAAAGTGTAAACAATATACATTAGAATTATACATACATACATGCATACATACATATATATGGAAATATGTATATATATATATATATATATATATATATATATATATATATATATATATATATATATATATGTATGTATATATATATATATATATATATATATATATATATATATATATATATATATATATATATATATATATATATATATATATGTGTGTGTGTGTGTGTGTGTGTGTGTGTGCGTTTTTTTTGTTTTTTTATACAGCATACATGCACACAAACACACACACATACATATATATATATATATATATATATATATATATATATATATATATATATATATATGTGTGTGTGTGTGTGTGTGTGTATGTGTTGTATATGTGCGTGCTATATATATATATATATATATATATATATATATATATATATATATATATATATATATATATATATATATATATATATATATATATATATATATATATATATATATATATATATATGTGTGTGTGTGTGTGTGTGTGTGTGTGTGTTTGGGTGTGTGTGTGCGTGTGCATGTGTGTGTGTATGAATAAATGTATCTGTGGGAGTTTTCTTTTGAGGGGCAGGGTGGAGGATAAAAGTGCAGAGTGGAAATAATATGCAGAACAAACCGAACAACATCTCTTCCATTTAGTTTCAACGCATGTGCATCATAACGACTCTCTCTCTCTCTCTCTCTCTCTCTCTCTCTCTCTCTCTCTCTCTCTCTCTCTCTCTCTCTCTCTCTTTCGTTTCTGCACAGTAATCGTATTGTCATTTATGAATTGTTCTTTTCCCATATGCCTTGCCCCTTCCTCACTTTGCAGGCAAGGGTGGAACCTTTATGTTTTTAAGGAATGAAATCATGAAACGATAGCCTCCATATATTCTTTTTTTTTTCTACTAGTTTTATTTCAGGTATTTTTCTTACATTTCGCTGAAAATTGAAATGGGAAACTTGTGTATATCCTTGGCTGTTAGGTTTACAATTAGCGTCTTCCAATCCTCTTTTTTAGCCATTTAACTATATATTTTTTTATTTTTTTTTTTTCTTTTTTTTAGGTGTCTTGAAACGGTAAGAGAGAACAACTTTTATCGATAAGATGTATTGTTAAATTTTTGGGCCCACGATACTGTTGTTTAACAACAAATACTTCATATGCACAGTATATCATTCATATTTTGCGATTAAACTTGGATGCGTTTTCTTTATCATATCTAACCTAACCAAACTATTCTTCTTTACCCAAGTGGTCAACTACTGCTCTGTAATTGTTCTATGGCTAATTTTGACTTGTAAGGGGAATAGATACTATTTACCTAAGGCAAGCATCTCTTCTTGGTGAAATGAACTCCAAAATCAAAATATTGTTCTTTAGTCTTGGTTAGTGCAATAACCTCTGTACCATGGTCTCCTACTGCTATGGATTAGATTTTTATTGCTTAAAAGTACATTAGCAAACGTTATTCTATTTGCTTTCTATTCCTCTTTCTTTTAAGTGGTGTGTTGTGACGGCTTTATGGAAGGGCCATAGATGCCTGGTGGAAAAGCTGAATTTTCATTCTGTTTCTTTTCTTACTCATGAGCATTCATTTTAATAACCATCATTACTGTGTTCCCTTTAGTAGAAGTGCCTATACTTACTTTAATTCTAATGGTTTATTCTCAGCCACTAGCTACTTTATACATTGAAGCCCTTGGGCTTTTAAAATTAATTTTTTTTCAACTAAAATGTTAACTCAGGTTGTAATAATAATAATAATAATAATAATAATAATAATAATAATGATAATAATAATAATAATAATAATCCATCCATATACCAAAGGCACTTCCCCCAATTTTGGGGGGTAGCCGACAACAACAAGAAACAAAACAAAAAGGGGACCTCTACTCTCTACGTTCCTCCAGCCTAACCAGGGACTCAGCCGAGTTCAGCTGGTACTGCTAGGGTGCCACAGCCCAACCTCCCACATTTCCACCACAGATGAAGCTTCATACTGCTGAGTCCCCTACTGCTGCTACCTCCGCGGTCATCTAAGGCACCGGAGGAAGCAGCAGGGCCTACCGGAACTGCGTCACAATCGCTCGCCATTCATTCCTATTTCTAGCACGCTCTCTTGCCTCTCTCACATCTATCCTCCTATCACCCAGAGCTTTCTTCACACCATCCATCCACCCAAACCTTGGCCTTCCTCTTGTACTTCTCCCATCAACTCTTGCATTCATCACCTTCTTTAGCAGACAGCCATTTTCCATTCTCTCAACATGGCCAAACCACCTCAACACATTCATATCCACTCTAGCCGCTAACACATTTCTTACACCCGTTCTCACCCTCACCACTTCGTTCCTAACCCTATCTACTCGAGATACACCAGCCATACTCCTCAGACACTTCATCTCAAACACATTCAATTTCTGTCTCTCCATCACTCTCATTCCCCACAACTCCGATCCATACATCACAGTTGGTACAATCACTTTCTCATATAGAACTCTCTTTACATTCATGCCCAATCCTCTATTTTTTACTACTCCCTTAACTGCCCCCAACACTTTGCAACCTTCATTCACTCTCTGACGTACATCTGCTTCCACTCCACCATTTGCTGCAACAACAGACCCCAAGTACTTAAACTGATCCACCTCCTCAAGTAACTCTCCATTCAACATGACATTCAACCTTGCACCACCTTCCCTTCTCGTACATCTCATAACCTTACTCTTACCCACATTAACTCTCAACTTCCTTCTCTCACACACCCTTCCAAATTCTGTCACTAGTCAGTCAAGCTTCTCTTCTGTGTCTGCTACCAGTACAGTATCATCCGCAAACAACAACTGATTTACCTCCCATTCATGATCATTCTCGCCTACCAGTTTTAATCCTCGTCCAAGCACTCGAGCATTCACCTATCTCACCACTCCATCAACATACAAGTTAAACAACCACGGCGACATCACACATCCCTGTCTTAGCCCCACTCTCACCGGAAACCAATAGCTCACCTCATTTCCTATTCTAACACATGCTTTACTACCTGTGTAGAAACTTTTCACTGCTTGCAACAACCTTCCACCAACTCCATATAACCTCATCACATTCCACATTGCTTCCCTATCAACTCTATCATATGCTTTCTCCAGATCCATAAACGCAACATACACCTCCTTACCTTTTGCTAAATATTTCTCGCATATCTGCCTAACTGTAAAAATCTGATTCATACAACCCCTACCTCTTCTAAAACCACCCTGTACTTCCAAGATTGCATTCTCTGTTTTATCCTTAATCCTATTAATCAGTATTCTACCATACACTTTTCCAACTACACTCAACAAACTAATACCTCTTGAATTACAACACTCATGCACATCTCCCTTACCCTTATATAGTGGTACAATACATGCACAGACCCAATCTACTGGTACCATTGACAACACAAAACACACATTAAACAATCTCACCAACCATTCAAGTACAGTCACACCCCCTTCCTTCAACATCTCAGCTTTCACACCATCCATACCCGATGCTTTTCCTACTCTCGTTTCATCTAGTGCTCTCCTCACTTCCTCTATTGTAATCTCTCTCTCATTCTCATCTCCCATCACTGGCACCTCAACACCTGGAACCGCAATTATATCTGCCTCCCTATCATCCTCAACATTCAGCAAACTTTCAAAATATTCCGCCCACCTTTGCCTTGCCTCCTCTCCTTTTAACAACCTTCCATTTCCATCTTTCACTGTCTCTTCAATTCTTGCGCCGGCCTTCCTTACTCTCTTCACTTCTTTCCAAAACTTCTTCTTATTCTCTTCATATGACTGTCCCAGTCCCTGACCCCACCTCAGGTCAGCTGCCCTCTTTGCCTCACGTACCTTGCGCTTTACTTCCACCTTTTGCTCTCTATATTTTTCATACTTCTCTATACTATTACTCTGCAGCCATTCTTCAAAAGCCCTCTTTTTCTCTTCCACTTTTACCTTCACTCCTTCATTCCACCATTCACTGCCCTTCCTCATGCTGCCTCCAACAACCTTCTTGCCACATACATCACTTGCAATCCCAACAAAATTTTCTTTTGCTAACTTCCACTCCTCCTCTAAATTACCAGTTTCTCTTACTCTCACCTCGTCATATGCCATTTTCAACCTTTCCTGATATTTACTTTTTACCCCCGGTTTTATTAGCTCTTCAACCCTCACTAGCTCCCTTTTACATCCACCTACTCTATTCCCCCACTCTTTTGCTACAACTAATTTTCCTTCCACCAAAAAATGATCAGACATACCGTTAGCCATACCCCTAAACACGTGCACGTCTTTCAATCTTCCAAACATTCTTTTAGTTATCAACACATAATCCATTAATGCCTTTTCTACTACTCTTCCATTTGCCACTCTTATTTTTATCTTTCTTTTTAAAAAAGGTAGCACTTATTACCATCTCTTGTTCAACACACATATCTACCAGTCTCTCACCACTCTCATTTTCACCTGGTACGCCATATTTCCCAATGACACCTTCTACCTCTCCAGCACCCACTCTAGCATTTAAGTCACCCATAACAACTACATAATTCCTCCTACCCAGTCCTTTTACACACCTAGTTAATTCATTCCAGAACTCATTCCGCTCTTCTTCACTTTTCTCACTACCTGGCCCATACGCACTGACAAACGCCCAACATTCCCTACCCAACCTAACCCTTACCCACATTAACCTAGATGATATCTCCTTCCATTCCACTACTTTACCTGTCATCCATTCACTCAACAATAAAGCCACACCCTCTCTCGCTCTTCCCCTTTCAATCCCAGACACTCTACCAGACATTTCACCAAACATCACTTCACCCTTTCCTTTCATCTTTGTCTCACACAAGGCCAATACATCCATCCTTCTACTTCTAAACATACTTCCAATCTCACATCTTTTACTCTCTATCGTACTACATCCACGCACATTCAAACACCCCAAAACTAGAGTGCGGGGAGCAGTCACTCTCCCCCCAGCTCCATCTCTTTGTTGCTGTCTCACAGGATACTTTTACAGGAGAGGGGGTTCCCAGCCCCCTCGTCCCGTCCCTTTTAGTCGCCTCTTACGACACGCAGGGATAACGTTGGCGCTATTCTAATTGTTTTATGCCCCCGCGGCCACAGGGGGCATAAAA
>NC_090729.1:151055115-151057615 GCF_036898095.1 Palaemon carinicauda
AGAGGATGGTGTTGGAATCATCAAGGGAGACATCGTCTCACTAGAGGATATCCTGCAGTTTTTGCACTCGATGTTCTTTCGTTAGACTTGTAATCCAATCCTAGGTGGAAAGCGTCCAGTGTCCTTAATGGAAATGACGTTGGAAATGGTATTCAGTTTACCAAGGTTGTGTTAAAGGGCGAGGTGTTATTCAACAATGGCATTGAGAAGGCGTCACTGTCGGGTTTGAATGTCGAGTGAAGGCTTACACAAGAGACATTTGATCCGTGCTAATGAAAAAGGAGGTGCCCTCTAAAAAGCGGCGAAAATGACAGACAGCTAAAGCTCATCCAGTATTTTGCAGTCGAAGGTAGAGTTGCTGGATTTTGCCTAGGAAAGTTTTATACTAAAGAAGGCCAATGGGTGGGGCAATACATTGATCATCTGTTCAACTACTGACCATGCAGCAATGTCTTGGGCCTCAGTGGAGCGTAGGAGAGGGGCAGATGGCACAGGGAAGAAGAGAGCAGTATGTCGTTTCCTGAAGGTGTTACCACTGTGGAATTTTTGGCTTGCCTTTGAGACAGGCATAAAGGGGGGAAAGACTGACAGCAATGGCTAGAAAGAACTGGTGAGAATAGTTCCCCAAGTCCCAGAACTGCAGTTAACTGTTGAGGGCGTTAGAAACTTCTCAGAGAAGGGATGGACGCTATCAGGAGTAATGCCATGACCCAAGAATGCCACTTCCTTAGAACCAAAGAATACACCTGTGGTACCTAACTACAAGGCTTTTTGTTCCGTTACAGACAATCAAAGATATGTGGATGATTTTGGTGGTCTGCTTTGGAGAGGGAGACTAGGTGATCTCCTTTGGAATGGAGAATATCAGCATACCACCCACATAAAATACGCAGAAGGGGAGTTCCTATAAGTATCATTGAAATGTGGAACCTGCATTACGAAGGTCCAAGCAGTAGTAAATGAAAGTACTGTATATGTGCCGAAATGGATAGAGATGTGGGTCTTGAGGATGTCTACTGGGGTCATGAGCACCTGGTAATACCCCTTCAGGAGTTTGAGGGTCAAATATACTTTAGCACCGTGAAAGTAGGTGGCGATGTCAGTGATCTTTGGGAGGGAGTGACAGTGTAACTTTTTGTCAGGCCGATGTGTAGGGAAGACGACAATGGTCTTGAGGCCTTTGTGCCTTTTGACAAAGGCCTAGTTTTTTCCATTTTTGGTGAATATGCATTAAGCAGCTGTCAGACAGCCCAGCCTGGGGCCAAACATCTGAATCTTACAAACACTTCTGCCCTTGTCATCTTCATATGGTAAATGATACTGTGCTTAGGCGAGAACCGTGGGTGAGTGACATAGTTCTAGGTGGAATATATCGGGATAAAAAGTAGGGAGATGGATTTAAGTATCCATGGGTGTGATGATGTTGAGAACGAGGTCGGAGGGACCAGGTGATAAAAGTGTGGACAAGTAAGGGCTGGTGTTGACTAAACGTTGATGTGCGACATCAATCAGGAGGTGGAAATTGGTGAGAAAATCTGCACTGATGAAAGGTAGTGTAATATGGGCGATGGTATTCCATCGTTACCGGGTGATCCCAAACGACAGTGTCAGCATCTCATAATCGTAGGTGGAGATAGCAGATCCATTGGTGGTCACAGCCTTGCACCGGAACGTGACAGAAGGGTACGACAGGCACCATATTTACCAGAAAGCTAACAGATATTTCGATATGAAATAAAAGGATAAGATAACTGCATGGGGAGGGCACCACCCCATTAGATGGACTAATACCAGTTTTTTTTTCCCTTACCATTTTCATCCCATTGCGCATTTCTATGCAGCAATTCCGAATCTGGAGTGTTAGTGGCACAACCATGGGAAAGGGTCGTTGATACAGTTGAGGACGTTACTTGGGCAAAGTACATGGGGTGGCATAGATGTGTGGTGTGCTGCTTTTTCGCTGCCCAGGCATGTTACAGGTTGGGCGTTAATGTCCTACAGCATTCACCTCCACTTCAGTTGGCACTGACTGGTTGTCCACTTCATTAGGACTGAAGATGTTGCTGGAGTTCTTAATGGTGGGGAAGTGGCTGTTGCTTGCAGCTTGGAAACCATGACAGCTAGAGAGCAGCCTAAGATTAACATATCATAAAAATTCACAGCAAAATAACAGTAACCAAACTAGAGTGGAAATTAACATTTGTTATTTTCAACTGATTTTTTTGGTTATGCTGATTGGAGTACAATGGCAGGTACTATGCTCGCTCCATGGAAGAAAAATAGAGCATATGTGTCTATGTGTTGCTTGTTGATCGTGCATTGTATGCTACTACCATGCAAATTTGACTCAACTCAAGCCTAAGCAATTTCTATCGAATGCATTTTTACAATTTATTTTTACACATATGGCCATACCTGTTATGCACTAACATACACATACCTAGCAACCGTATGCATCGGGTATACAGGGACATATACTGTATATTTTCATTCATTCCAT
>NC_090729.1:151067615-151077615 GCF_036898095.1 Palaemon carinicauda
TCGAAGGTGTCGGATTCTACTGAGAAGGACCTTCTAGGAGAAGATCAGGAGGAGGAGCTGTTTCAGGCTCCTCAAGTAGAAGAGGAAGAAATCGACGAAGTGTTGGTTATCTTGGTTCTGGACTCAGAACCTGTTCTCTCTAAATCGTCTGCTATCCCAGATGAACTGGAAAGGACTCTTTTTTCCATTGTTGAGATGTTCCAACAAATTCAAAGGAAGCATGATGAGAAGGAAGCTGCAATGAAACTGGAGATACGCAGACTTGCAGCATCACGTGGGCCCCAGAAGCGGCTCAGTGTGAAGGATCTTCCTTTGTGCTCGAATACCAATCCTTGGAAGTATGCCAAAAACATGCCAATGATAACCGGGAAGATTGTGATATAAAAAAAAAATGGGAGCAATTCCCTTGAAAGAAGTGGAATTTCGGCCCAACAAAGATTCTTATCCGGACTGCTATGTCCGTCTTAGGAAGGAGCCAGCCTCAAAGGAGGAGACGGAACCGAAGGAGGTCATAGTTTTTTACCATAGTAAAGCTCAGACGTTACTAGCGAGCTCAATGAAAGAGAGGGGCTTCACTAACTCAAAAGTGCCCGCCTTGAGTAAGAAGCTTCCCTCCTTTGTGGCCTCTCCTACCAGAGCCTTTCCCTTCTTGGAAAAGGGATATAAGGCAGCCTTAAAGGCACTGGAGGCAGGGAAACAGTGCCCCTCCTTGGAGGAGTGCAAGCCGTTATCTCTGACCTTGCCCTTGGACCAAGAAGACTGGAAGGACGTACACCTTACCTTCTCAGTCGGGAAGCTGGAAGCTGATATTGCTGAATGCCAGTTCGGTGAGGCACTTCCTAAACTGTCGAAGGTTCTCTTGTGTAGAGAGCAAGAGACAAAGGAAAGACTTGCGGCGTCGATGTTGTTGCAAACGACACTAGAAACGATGGCAAGTGACCCCAAAAACCAGGACATGTTCATGGTTGGGGCCAAAACCCATCTGGCCACAGTTACGAAGGTTTCTCTATAGCTTTATTAAAGCGAGGAGAGCCTGTAGGGAGTTCGTGTTCACCTCGGCTGCGGTGAGGCACGAACCGAGTAAACTGATCTCCTCTCATATCTGGGGTAAAGAGCTCTTTCCCAATGAAGTGGTTAAAAAGGTAGTAGACAAGGCCGCCACGGAGAATAGGAACCTTCTCAAAAAGTGGGGCTTAGATCTTAGGAGAAAGTCTTCTCCGGCTGAGGGTCCCCAACCCAAATGGAAGACAAATAGGCCTAGGCCATCCTCTCAGCTGGCTAAACCCTACCAAAAGCAACATCAACAACAACTTCCTGTGACCGCGGTGCCTCAGATAGTGGCACAACCTCCAACCACGTACAAGCTGGTACCTCAACAAGTGGCGACACCATTTGCTTTTGGATTATAGGGCGATGTCACGCGGTGTTCCACCCCCCATCGAGCAAGGAAACGCCATAATGTTGATGAAGCGAACTGCGGTCCTCCATCCGTTTTCAGTACTACAGGCACACCAGTGTCTGAAAAAATTGGCCTCAACAAACTAATTAGTTGAGCTGCAGAAGCTGATCCATTGCACGAAGATACATACGGCCAACCTGACAGGCGATCAACGTACACAAGAAATGTCTTGCCAGAGATATGAAAATAATCAGCAGACACGGACTCAAATACTCTGCTTGGCAAGTCTTCCTGCATCAAAGGCTCATTCCTCTGACTTGGTAACAGCTCTCGGCAGCGAGAACAAGAAGTCACTATGTTCTCAATGTCCCTGTCAATCCCTGGCCAGTATATAGTCTGGCGTGCTCGACGCTTGGTGCGGTCTACTCCTTGGTGAGCATCATGTAGACACCGCAAAGTTTCGCTACGCAGGCTGCGAGGTATGATAAGTCTAGGTCCATAAACTATCAAACCATCATCCATGGCCAGCATGTCCCGAATTCCCCAGTATGCTCGCAACTCTTCTGGTAAGCTATGCTTATGATCTGGAAATCCTTTCATTATTACATCTCTTAATGACAGATATTCACCATCATGTGCAGAAGCATCACGAATCTTATCCAGCGTCTGGTCCCATAGAAGTGCTAACCTTATGCCCTCCTCACAAGTAGCTAATAAAGACAATACAACAGCAGCATGCAATGGATCTGGATCATCCAGCACATCATTGTCCTCAACAAGGCTCTGAACTGGTGAACGAGAGAGTGCATCCGGCATGCTGTGACATTTCCCACTTTGCTACCGTGCAGCAAAAGTAAATCTGCAGAGTTTCATTCTCATACGCTGCAGTCGAGGATTTTCTATTTCTCCAAGAAGTTTTGAATTGAGAATAGGAACAAGTTGTCGATGGTCTACTACCAGGTCAAAATAAGGCAAACCAGCCAAGTAAACACTGCATTTCCTCACTGCCCAAAGTACAGCAGCCATCTCAATCTCAATTACGGCATACCTAGTTTCCGCATCCGTTAAAAACCTGGATCCACACTGGATGAGCTTCCAAGCCTCTCCATGCTGTTGCAGCAAAACAAACCCCATACCTTGCAACTTGGATGCGTCAGTTTGAAGCATAGTAGGTAAAGATGCATCAAAATGAGCCAAAACAGGAGGAGCTATGAGTGCTTCTTTAGTTTTCTTGAAGGCCACGTCATGCTGAGGGGTCCAGCACCCCTCATTCCGAGGTTTAAGCAGGTCCCTGAGTGGCTGTGCAGCTGCTGCAATCGCAGAAGAAAAGCTCCCAAGCTGATTGGTTAAACCCATGAATGACCTGAGATCAGTGATATTTTGTGGCTTTGGAAATTCAGCTATGGCTCTCACCTTCCGAGAATCCACACTATAACCTTCATGATTTATTCTGTAACCACAAAATTCAACATTAGATTGAGCAAAGAAAATTTTGTCTGGATTTAAGGTCACTCCAAATTTGTCACATTTTTGCACAAGTGTGATCACATGGGCTAAGTGGTCACGGTAACTAGAATCATACACCAAAATATCATCAACAATTTTGACAGTGCGTGGAATATCTCCCAAAGCTTGATCTCCTTGACGATTGTACTCATCGTCAGATGATACAAGCCCCATTACAGCTCGTTTGAATTTGTAACGTCCCCAAGGTGTGATGAAGCAAGTAAGATCCTGATCTTCTTCAGCAATCTTTATTTGGAAGTATCCCATCTTCGCATCCAAAGTAGTGAACCACCTGGCTCCAGCATCCATTGACGATATAGCATCATGCGGGGATCGAACTGGATATGTAGGTCTGCGCACATAGCGGTTAAGTCTTGTAAGGTCCACACACAACCGCACACCACCCATCTTCTTTGCAATAGGGACCATCGGATGACACCATTCGGTGGGGTAATCAACCTCACCAATGATATCCTTAGCAAGCAAGTCATCTAGCTGAGCTTTAATATCCGATCTCCAACAATACGGAATGGTGCGTGGTGCGGTCACTGCAAAAGGATGTGCATCTGCTGACAGCTGAATCCTCATAGGACCTCTCTGCATTTCCCTTAGAGTAGCTGAAGCATCAAATACATGAGGATAAGCAGAAATGATGGAAGCTGCATGTTCTGCACGCTCTGCTTCTGTAGGGTCTCTGTTGTGTGGCCATCTTGGCAATGCCATTGGTACAGACACCAAATTGCAGGTACTTGCAGACTGCACAACATCCTGTGTATTAGAAATCACTTGTGGCTCCAAAACCTTCCTGGTTCTCGATGCTATATGCGGTTTCGACACTGAACATGTAACATGCTGTATTTGCTCTGGAAAGTTTTCTGGTAATATTCCCAGCGCTATACAATCAAACCAGCTCAGAAGTGCACCTTTCACTTCCTTGACGACTGATATAACTGTTGTCGTACTACGATTCCCCAAAATTAAAAAAGCCTCAAAAGTACCCATGTTAGTGAGAGGTTGACGACCTGCTGCAATGAGACCACCCATAACAATAGGCTCCAGTGAAGTCTCATGAATTCCAAGAGATTTAGCGTTCCCAAGTCCCATCACAGTTGTCTCCGCTCCAGAGTCAGGTGTCCACATAACCGAACTTGATCCTTTGGGGTGAGTGGTACTGATGCAAATCTGAGGGGTTGGACGTGATGACGCACAGTTGCTGTAAACATCTCCTATGACACGATATAGATTTTGCTTTGAAGGCTTGAACGTGCTTTTATTATTCGTTTTCTTCTTTTGAGAAGACAGTGGCTGTCCCTTTGACCTGCACACCACTGCAAAGTGGCCTTTCTTACCACATTGTTTGCAGTCCCTGTTTAGAGCCTTGCATGCCATCTTATCAAGATGGCGCTCGCCTCCGCACCTAAAGCATTGCTCCTTTAAATGGGCTGCCTTCTGACCTTGCTTGTATTGGGACACTCTTGAAACATTATACTTTTCACTGCCCCGAATAACAGCACGACTGGCATTTGCATTTTCCGATGCTCTGCAAATATCAATAGCCATCTGCAAAGTGAGCTTCTTTTCTTCTAACATACGTTTCAAAGCCTCTTCATCTCTGGTTCCAACGACGATCCTGTCTCGTAATCTGCTGTCCATGCAGGTTTCACAAAAATCACAGAAAGAAGCAATCTCTTTAATGCCGCACAAAAAATCATCGAAGGTCTCGTGCAACTCCTGGACTCTTGTATGAAAGTCGCGTCGGTCCACGATGACATTCCTTTGGTTGCGCAAGTGCAACTCCATGGCATCCAATATAGTCTTCAAGTCTGCTCCATCACCCAGTGAGAGACCATATCTCAGAGTGCGAGTCCAATCATCGTCTAACACGGAAATCAATGCTGATCGCTGCTCAGCAAGAGAGAGAGATGACATTCTTGTCAACACTGCATGTCCCTCATACTTATGACGCCACGAACCAAACTCTTTAAGAGATACAGAAGACGACAAGTGTGGTGCAAGAACTGCCCTTGCCTGAGACTGATTCCTATGATGTCCCGAGGTATCAGCAAAACCCTCTAGAATTGCGGTTAAACGTTCTTCCCTTTTCGTAGCTGCTTCTTGGGCATGATGAGCCATCTCTGCTTGCTTTGCCACAAGTGCTGCCAGTTGCTCGATTTGCTTCTCCATCGTGTACGGGTACTATAAGATTTAACACTGAACTTCTTGAACGACAGTAGACAGCATAAACAAACTCACTGCGCCATGTTGTATTTCTGTTTCATGGCAGGGCAAGAGAGAACACAGATTTCGTTATTTCATATATTATGTAAACTTAACTGTATGGCAGCTTAACAGAAACTAAATATACATTGTAGATTTCAGTAATAGGTAAACAGTAATAACAGTAATAATTACAGTACTCAACAGTTTGAGTAAAACGTACAATTATAATAAATACATTGTTACGCATAAATACAGTATGTAGTTATACAACTAATTACACCAAAGTGTAGTTGGCAATCTCACAGAATCAAACGCGCGAAGAGACCTAATAAGACCACTACAACTCGACTGCGAACGCTTCTCAAGCCGTGGTCCAATGTCAAGCAATTGAAAAAATCAATACTTCTTCAACCTCCTCCCCCATCAGTAACTATCCACACAGATGCTTCAAAGGAAGGCTGGGGAGGTTACTCTCATCAGTGGAGAGTCCAAGTAGCTTGGTCCAATCTTTCCAAGTCATTTCACATCAACTTTCTAGAAGCCATGGCAGTACTTCTGACACTAAAGAAAGTTTCTCCTCGTCACTCGACCCACACAAGACTGGTTCTAGACAGCGAGGTGGTAGTGAGATGCCTGAATCGACAAGGGTCGAGGTCACCTCAAATCAACCAAGTGATGTTGGTCATATTCCGTTTGGTGGAAAGGAAGAAATGGCACCTGTCAGCAGTTCACATTCAAGGGTTCCGCAATATGACAGCGGACGCTCTATCCAGATTTACACCTATAGAGTCAGAATGGTCCCTTGATGCAGGATCGTTTTCCTTCATCTTGAGTCAAGTCCCAGAGCTGCAGATAGACCTCTTTGCGACGAAAGACAACAGGAAAATAGATCGTTACGTGTCCCCATACGAGGATCTGCTAGCGGAGGCAGTGGACGCTATGTCCCTGGACTGGAACAGATGGTCCAGTATTTATCTGTTCCCTCTGCACACCCTCGTTTTGAAGGTCCTCGATAAGCTGAGATCCTTCTAAGGGAAAGCAGCAATAGTGGCCCACAAGTGGCCAAATTCGTACCGCTACCGGATCCATCCCTGTCTCAAGGAGTACAGAAGTCGACTGTCTTTGCTTCATCACAGAAAACACGGAACCTACATCTCATGATTTTCTCTCCTTAACAATGAGAAAAAGATTCGGTGTTAAAAGTCAGTTCAGACTTTTGGAGGAAACCAGAAGACATTATGAGGCTTCAGGGAAGAAACAGATATCCCTTGTCAAGGCGAAGAAACCAAAAGAAATCTCGACAACACAATTCTTTTGTTCAAGTCTGCCTTGACAAGACAGATACCATATGCCTTACAGGTCATCCTTTCTAACGACGTTTTAATGAACTACAAAGGCCCATGCTAGGCTTAGCCCTTCAGCGCCTCCAAGGACCCTTTGCATGGTCAGTAGATACGATTCTTCATTGTGTATAAATAATGAACAATGAGGAATGCGCTTAGAAGGCCTTGAATTTTAAGTCATATTTCTGCTTGTACTCGCTTTGTGAGCCAGAGTTAGTAAAATAGTGGCTCTCTCTATAGAGGAAAGCCACGTCCAGTTCTTGGAGGGAGAACTGAATCTATTTCCAGACCCAACGTTTCTTACCAAGAACAAGCTACCCACCAACAGGTGGGGTCCCTAGAGAATCTGCCCTCTGAAAGAAGATGTATCTCTATGTCCAGTGGAGTGCCTAAGGTCTATCTTCATAGAACTTCAGACTTTATGGGAGGACAGCTGTTCAGAAGAGGAACCCTGGGTTCAAAGTTTTCTATAACTAAGGGCGAAACTCACCTGTGTCATTCGCAGATCAGATCCAGACAGTACACTCATTAGTCATGATCCGAGGAAAGTTGCTTCTTCCATAAAATTTCTTTAATTATATGGACTTTGAACATCCTTGTTTGTACACTGGCTAGTAATCATCCAACGTGTTCTTTATACACTATGCGAAGCTAGTGGAGCAACTTAAGAATTCTGTGGTAGCAGCAGGTAGAATTCTTTAACCGTCTGTTTTAAATCTGCGAGGAACAGTGTAATTATTTTGGGACGATTAATTAAGAAGGTGCGTGTGTAGTCACTGTATGTTACTACACCCTGAGCGAAAGGCCACGAAAGTATCCTTACAAACTGTTCCATTGTCGTCGGTGAACTATAGCATAATACGGACACTTGTGCCAAGCATTTTTTACTCTAGTGTAAATAAACAGTATACAGACTATATCATTATTACTTATAATTCAATTGAAGTGGCAAATCTGTTTCCTAGTAGACGAAACAATATTTTCTGTTGACTGCTTTTCTTTATGCTTTGACGCATATCATCCACGTTTTACAAATTTTATAAATGTTGATCTGATATGTACGTTTATTAAATTTTAGTAAACTAGTTCATAGTGAGCCCTGCTTCTTATTCGCCCACACTCATTTTATTAGAAATATACTGAGCATTAAGATTTAAATGTGGATATTTTTATCACGGTATGTCTTTTAAGACTGTTCCCTGATTCAAGCGATAGTCCACTCACTCTAACCCTTTCTTGGAAGGGTTGACGTGGTACCTTTGACGGGATAGTGGCAAAGAAGCAAAATTTGTTCCTATGCGGATACAACAATTATCCAATAGTTTATATGAGTAGTCAAATTGGGGAAGGTGTCACAAATTCATACTGACATTGGTGACTCTTATACAAACTTTGCTTTATATTGTATAGGGCGAGACCACTATACAAGCTTGTCATTTTGTCATCCATAATTATTATGTACTCCTCGAGACTTTTTCCAGAGTCTAGTTCAACTCTTCCCTGTAGGGGGCAGGAAGCACTAACATTGTTCATGCTTAGTTGAAATGATGTATGACGGTAACATCATAGGTCTCTAGGTCTAGACGGAAAAGGAAAATACTTTCTTGAGAGTACGGCACTGATTGAGAATCCACAGATACAGTAATGCTCTGGTAAACTTCCATCAGGACGACATGGCCTGAGCCCAAAAAACGGATTTTGAGCGAAGCGAACAATCTATTTTTGGGTGAGGTAACCATGTCGTCCTGATGGACCAGCCCTTCCTTTTATTGTACAAGGGATTATTGACCCCTCCCTATAATACAGTATCTGTAACACCTCGTATATCGCTACAAGGAATAAAGAGGGCACTACCGCCTTCATCAGATAAACACTGGAAACGGAATAGGAGAGAAGCCTTATGAGCGGCTCTCTTTTCATTCTCGTTTCAGATTCTTGTCACTGTAGCCCCTCAAAGTGTTAATACTGTTCGGGGTGAAGATAGCTATGTGACGTGTCAAGAATATGTCCTCTGATATTATGAGATATCCCTGTGAGATTATTTAGGGATATTCGCTCCAGGAGTTAGAATTCTGGATACCTTAAGGTAAAATTCTCTGGGAATATCACTGTAGTCAAATATACCCTAGAAAGCTATCTATTAGGAACTTCCATCAGGATGACATAGCTACCTCACCCAAAAATAGATTTTTCGTTTCGCTCAAAATCCATTATATATACGTACATACATATATATAAACAATATAATCCTCAGTACAATTCCATTTACTTGGATCCAAGCATTTAATTTTATGATATATGAATATTATAATGAATTAGGCACATTAAGAAAACTGGGGATTATTCTAAAATATTTTTTTTTTACAACACGTGTACCATTGATTGCAACAAAATTCTCTGTTGATTACAATATTTATGTATTAAAATGTCCTATTGACATAGTCACTGCTTCATCTGAAAGTGGTTTGATACAACGAAAAACACCGAAAGAAAACATCTGTATTCCAAAAAAAAAAAAAAAAAAAAAAAAGATGGCAGTCATTTTATGGCTTACACCATATCCGCTTTCTTCGTACTCACTTTATACACCCACACACAAAATCCTCTTTTGCGAAACCTGAACCAGTCATCCAATATAATCCCAATTCTTTCCTATTTGACTTTCCTCCGGTACGTCCTGAATATCAATGTCGATTCCTTATTCAACCCTCTGAATAAACTGTAACCCTTTGAAGACCTATCTTTCTCAAGACGGGTATTAAAAGTGCATATATTATCCATCTAAATTCTGTAATGTATTTATATACATGAATAAATATATAAAATATACACACAAAAACTCTTTTAACGCACACATATATACTGTATTTATTCATTCATACACACACACACACACACACACACACACACACACACACATATATATATATATATATATATATATATATATATATATATATATATATATATATATATATATATATATATATATATATATATATATATATATATATATATATATAAACAAAATCCGCATAGGATGAGTCAGTTCCTTCATCTCAATATACGCCTATGTGCCAGAATATTTTACATGCAATATACATAGTTGCACGGAAACTTAAATTATCGAAATTTTGAGTACCAAAAAATTAATAATACTCTAGCATAGGTGTACTAGCACGTGGCCCTTACTACAGTATAAAACTTACCTTGCTTCACTGTACACCCTATAAGTAATAATGTCCTTGTTACCCTCACAAATCGAAATTTGTGTACTTACGTCCACCTGAAAGAGGAAAATTCTTTATTTTAATTTCAATTGTAAAGAATATTTTGTAAAAGAAAGTTTGTTCCTGTTATATTTCATTAAAACACACACACACAAAAAAAAAAAAAACTCAATTTATAGGAGGTAACATGGCACTTTTCAAAGACTGCTAAGATTAATTACCCTATTGAACGCACTTCAGTCATATTCACATTGTTAATAAAAGACGAGTCTCAGTTTATCTCTTATAAGCCCATTTCTTGC
>NC_090729.1:151082615-151085115 GCF_036898095.1 Palaemon carinicauda
CGGCTTTTCCAACTAGGGTTGCAGCTTGCTAATAATGATGTTGTTCATAATAATAATAATAATAATAATAATAATAATAATAATAATAATAATAATAATAATAATACCGTTGGTGAAACTGCAACATCATTTACCAAAATTAGGACAATGTAATTAACCGCGTAGAGTTCCGGCAAATTACTTGATAACCTTATATTAACCACTGGCTGCCATTGGCACCCACTCCGCTGCTTGATATATTTCAGTGAGGATAAATGAAGGAGGAGGATAAGCTCTGGCAATGACAAGGTATGAAGGCTCCCAGCAGTGTGCGTACCGAAAACTAACATTACCATCTCTTCCGCAAATATCATATTATCATTTTGCCAGCGAATTTTGTCTGAAATGGACAAATAGTCATTTTACCGTTGCAATTGCTGTGCAGGACGAATAAACATTAATTTCTCATTTATATCGAAACGAATTACTGATTATGCATGTCTTCAAAATGACAGAAAATGATTTTGCAATTACGAAGCAATTAAAATTTATTCAATTTAATTTTGTATATTATACACATTATTCGTTTAAATTCGATGTTTCCTGAACATGCATAAAGGTAACTGCAATAGTTATATCTAGTTAGAAATCATCCTTTGTCTTGCCCAATGCTAATAACGAAAACAATTATCATTATGGTAAACGAAGCAAATAGTGAATACATGAATATGATATATCCCTACCGATATATGTGTATATATGCGTGTGTATATATATATATATATATATATATATATATATATATATATATATATATATATATATATATATATATAAATATATATATATATATATATATATATATATATATATATATATATATATATATATATATATATATATATACATTATATGTATGTGTATAAAGTAAATGAATATATATATATATATATATATATATATATATATATATATATATATATATATATATATATATATATATATATATATATATATATATATATATATATATATATATATGCGTGTGTGTGCGTATACACATATATGATTTAATACCGTTCGACCTACTAATATGAAAACCGGATCTTGTGAGGAATCCTCAATCAGGGTGTTACCCCGAAAGCCCTTTAGCAGAGGGTAAAACTTATGTATAGCAAGCCTAACCTAACAGCAACTCTTGTGATGCAGAACAATACAGCCCCTGGAGGAACAAAAAAAGCGTGTAAAAACGTAGTCTATAGGTGTTCATGCCTGGAGCTGTGTAAATCTCATAGAAAAGACTACATGGGACACACTACCACAGAACTTCGATAATACATGTTGGCCCATAGATATCGGGGCGCAATACATTAACACTATATAGATATCTACGACCGAAAACCCTCCCTGAGAGAATTGATTGATGAAACCAAAATTGTTCAAAAGGAGAACAACTACGACAGACTAATAATAGCTGAATGGTATGTAGTAGGTTGGGCAAGGCACCAGGCACCCATTGAGATACTATCACTAAAGAGTTATGGCGTCATTTGACTGGCCTGACAGTACTATATTGGATCCTTCTCTCTGGTTACGGTTGACTTTCCCTTTGCCTACACATACACCGAATAGTCTAGCATATTCTTTACAGATACTCCTCTGTCCTCACACACCGGACAACACTGAGATTACCAAACAATTCTTCTTCGCTCACGGGGTTAACTACTGCACTGTAATTGTGCAGTGGCTACTTTCCTCTTGGTAAGGGTACAAGAGACTCTTTAGCTATAGTAAGCAGCTCTTCTGGGAGAATGACACTCCAAAATCAAACCAATGTTCTCTAGTCTTGTGTAGTGTCATAACCTCTGTACCATGGTCTTCCACTCTCTTGGGTTAGAGTTCTCTTGCTTGAGGGTACACCCGGGCACTCTTTTTCTTTCTAATTTCTCTTCCTTTTGTTTTGTTTATGTTTTTATAGTTTATATAGAAAAAATTTACTTTAAGATTGTTACTGTTCTTGAAATATCTTATTTTTCCTTGTTTCCTTTCCTCACTGGGGCCGCTCGGGTTTATAGCATCCTGCTTTTCCAACTAGAGTTGTAGCTTAGCAAAAAATAATAATAATAATAATAATAATAATAATAATAATAATAATAATAATAATAATAATAATAATAATAATAATAATAATAATAATAATAATAATAATCAGTAAGTATCGCCTTCCAAGGGCCAATGTTAAACATGTAACAGGATCCTAATTATACGCTTCCTGTTGAAGAGACAGGTAGAGTGTTTCAGAGTGAAAGGGGCAGAGCTAAAGAGAGTGTGGTTTTATTGCTGAGTGAATAGATGACAGGTGAAGTAGTAGAATGGATGGAGGTATCATCTAGGTTAATGTGGCTAAGGGTTAGGTTGATTAGGGAATTTTGGGCTTTTATTAGTGCATATGGGCCTGGCTGCTAAAATAAAAAAAAAAAATCGAGTGGAGAACAGAGGGAGGAATTAATTAAGTGTGTAG
>NC_090729.1:151090115-151092615 GCF_036898095.1 Palaemon carinicauda
GACTTGAAAATTCATTACAAGACGGAATAAATGCTGATGTAATTGGGAATTACTGCTTAAATGTTTATGGTGATTTCTATTTATCAAGTAGCTCTATATTCAGTGCCTCATAAGGTTATTATGTATAAGCAAATTGTTTTATAGCTGTTATACAGTTTATGGCTGTTCTTCGACTTATGACCACCTCAAATATTATAGCAGGAAAGTGTTTGCATTTGTTTGAACAGTATTACAAACATTAGCAATGCATATAACATTGGACACCATAGTTTCAATATAATCAACTTGTCGTGTGTTCGGCTGCAGATGCTCATTAATTTATTAACACATAACCGAGGGATTTTGGCAAAAATTTAATATTTGAGTTTTCAAAGTATCCTAAACTCGTGGCATAGTCTAACCTGAAGTAGGAGGAGCTTAAAGAGGTGCTGGCTATATGTTGGTCGTAACATTGCAAGTTGAGAGAGAGAGAGAGAGAGAGAGAGAGAGAGAGAGAGAGAGAGAGAGAGAGAGAGAGAGATTTATAGCGGGAACTTTAAGGATACCACATACTTTACGGCATGTAAATTCAAGCCGAGGACAATATCATCCCTTCTATTGACTTTTTAGCTTAAATTTATGCAAGGAGGTAAGGACATAAAGACCGTTTTTTTTTTTTTTTTTTTTTTTTTTAATATACGAAAGGAATTTTTCCTCTAATTTAGTAGCCTGTATTTTAGAAATTTATCAAATCTACCAGATTCAATTTTATTTCTATCAGAGAGAAATAAAATCGTAATCTTCCTCTACTTCAACCTCTTTGGGAAACCATTTACAACTAACATCATTAAAACAGTGAAGCAATCTTTGACATGAGAAAAGTTCACATCATCTTTGGATATAATGGTTCGAATTATAATACATTAATGAAAGGTGTGGCTCAATTGTATTCTATAATTAATTTTATAGGATTTGGCCCATAGTGTTTGTTTGATAGGTATTATGCTTGTTTGGAAATTAATGATACTTCAATTAAAATACTTAAAACTCAAATAATCCCTATTGATTGTTATCTATAGGAACGTAAATTGTCTAAATTTCCTTCAGTGAATGTTTATGGTTGTTGCAGATGTTTAAGGATGAACATAACTCTTATTGTTATGGCGATGTGTATTGAACACTGTTGACAAAACAAAGTCTATGATAATGTTTTGGCTTTTCCTTTCTTCAACCAAAAGGAGATCTTGAAGGCTCTTCTTGGGCTTCCGTAAGGAGTCTAAAGATGCCCAAGGGGCGCAATATATCAACCAATTGGTGGCAGAGCAATGGGTTCCGCTTTAGAGGGATAGGAATTGGGAATCTGGAATACTTATTGCTGGTCCTTTAACGGCCCCGTTGGTAAGGACAGGCGACAAGGACGAGGACGTCCATCAAGCTATACAGGATGCTTTTGAATTGAAGCCAAGTCTGGTCTTCCTTTAATTATTGATAGGCTAACTTCTATCCTTAGACGTCCTTCTTAATCTAAACGGTGATAATATTTCAACTACTGTATACAATAAACCGTCTAAATCAAAACACTGCTTAAACATTCGTGAGCCCCAATCATTATCTGGAGTCAATTATGTCCTCTCCCATTACAACATAGAGAAATAGAGCGACCAGTGACACAACTCTTAGACAACGGCTTCTCAAACAGCGCTGTTTGCATGTTTACGAGCAAATTATTAATATGATATGATATCCTAGGATGAAGAAAGTTATCATGAAAATTGCTTAACCGTTTAACAACGCAGTAAAATTAGCCAATCTTGACAAGAAGACGAGATGATCTTAAAGATTATAGCCAGCAACTGTAAATCCAAGAAAATACATAATCTCCCATTTTTAATCTCAAAATAACGTAATAAGAACCTCGCCAGATTACGCAAATCGGCATGGCATGGACTCTTCTATTGACGAGGTTAAACTGTCATATATAATATTGTTTCATAGGGGAAAAATGCCGATATTAGGATGCCATGTCTCTCACGAGATAACTATTATTGGAGGGCACAGATATATCACACCGTGAACATAAACTAACCTTTTTTGCATCATAGAAACCCTGTACATGAAAGAAGAAAAACTTTATACAGCTCTGTGATGTGAAGAATAATTTGTATTTCATAAACTAAATTTTCTTCGTGATTCAAATCTACCAATGATCAGTGAAAATCAACCACTGACTTGTCCTTTTTCTTTAATCAATTTCAATCAAAGCTATGATTTAAAGCAGATTAATTTAAGTCTTTATTCCGGCTTATCTTTCCCGATAACCCTGATCTGATTTTCTAATATGTGAAGATGTGCCCTATGTAAACCAAATTTTGTATAACTACTTCTGTAATTCACTTTTTCATTCATTCACTGGTGAGAAACGTCCAGAAAACTCGGAAAAAATCATAGCAGAGCGTTTCCCCCATAAATGACTAGACCTTCATTATTTCAGTTGGAAATTTATATGAAAGGGTCAATTGAA
>NC_090729.1:151095115-151102615 GCF_036898095.1 Palaemon carinicauda
ATATACATATATATATATATATATATATATGACTGTTTATATACGTGCATGTGTATGTGCTTGCTTTCGCATGGATTTCTGGTTGTGTACATTTTAAATTTACATGCAAGCGAACGAAATTATTTCACTGTTTTGGAAGGTATAAACCATTAACCGCAATTAAAAAAATACGGGATATGGTCGTATTTGCCTATAAAAAACAAATAAATTACTTATTTTTCTTTAATGCAGCACGATATATAGGTAGCTTGAATGTTTTTAGGAAGGCTGGAAACCCTCTTCCAACCCTGTTTATGGAATCTTAATCATCATCATAACTAAGCCAAAGATTTCGGATATTGCTTCACGTTCCTCTACTCGCTATCCATATACAATAGCGGCCTATGGTGTTCAACTTCAATTTATAAAATTTAATATGATTTTTTTCTGTCTGCAAAGCTGTTAACTACACAATGATGTGGTTTATATTTTTATAATAATAATAATAATAATAATAATAATAATAATAATAATAATAATAATAATAATAATAATAATAATAATAATAATATAGTGCCAATAATCATAAAAGCACTACGGACTATACCTAAGTTAATGAATAAGCCTGTTGAGAAGGTAGGAACCGATATAGCCCCAGGACTGGTGCAAAAGAGTGTGCTACTTGAAACAGCACATATAGTGAGGAAAGTGTCAGACTCGTAAGGAAGCTGCATGCAACCCTGAACCCTACACTAAAAAACAAATCTCTGTAGACTCTGTATAATAATAATAATAATAATAATAATAATAATAATAATAATAATAATAATAATAATAATAATAATAATAATAATAATAATAATAATAATAATGTACCATTATCTTTCTTAAGGTCATGCTATGGTCTTACAGAATGCCTTGCTAATTCAAAAGGGTATTTGGTTAATATTCGTTTGATTAATTATCCTTTGAGTATCCATTTTGTCATACTACAGTTGTCGATACCACTACCTTATATGGGAGAAATACAGTATTTGTACGTCTAATCACCAATCTAGGATTGGAATTGCAATTAATCCCTATTTTACTGCAATTTAGCAACATTATAAGCAAAAACAATTGTAAAAATAACCTGTCGGATAACTTATGCATAATGCAAGAAAATTTTGAACAATGCTATCGAATATCTAAAAGTACTATTAAATAACCTTCTATTTTGAGGGTTGATGAAGTACCGGAGACTCACTTTGCAAGTTAAAAATTTCCTTATTACTGAAAATTCAGTTTGAGGATAATAGATTGTCAAGATGTATCAATTACTTCTATGTTTGTAATAATAAGTCAGTTGATCACATTTACACTTAAAACAATTTCTGTTTTTTTTTTTTTTTTTTTATAATTCTTTAAAGTATTCTCCGAAAAATAGCCAGCTTTTCCCTTTAAACATATTTTTTTTCTCACCAGAAAATCCTTTAGAGAGCTGTAAATCCCCCTTGTTCTTTTACATAATCCCTCCGCATTTTTCTCCAAAAACCAAATGTTTTTGTGATGATCTCCCATTGTTTTATTCCCCTCCCCTCCATTCTCTCAGCATGCGTGTACCCCGAACCCCATCCGCCATCATAGACTCTACATTAAAGAAATATATTTGTTTAAGGTATAGCAAACCTTCAGGTATTCAAAAATTATCTAAAAAATTCTATTAACCATAGATATTCAGTCATTTCTTCATAAAAGAATGGGACAAGAAAATATAATCTTTGGCTACATACATTACACTTAGAAAATTTCAGTTGAAAATACATGATGATATTTCCATTTAGTTATGTATAACTATTACTTAGTTTTAAAAAGAAAATAATTGTCCATTCTCTTCCAACATTACAACCAGAATGCGAGATGAAGACATTTATTTTCTTATTGAGAGATTGTGAATCCAGTGTCAATTTATGATTGGGCGATAAATAACATGAAATGAGAAAATTGTTAAACGTTTTCCCAGCATTTTAAATATAAAAACTACCTATATTCCAGATAATTAAATCAACAGTTTAAATTTTCAAAATGACTTTATACATAATCAAATAATTTGAAGATAATTCATGTTACATGCATTCAAATTTATATTATCATCGATTTCACTTGTTACCATTATTAATATCATTATAATTTCTATGTTATTAATATTAGAAATGTCACTTAACAAAATATAATAGGAGTAAATCCTTACCATGAAGAACATACAGATTTTCAAATAACTTCCTCTTTCAGGTTCACTAAAAGAAAATACTTATATTAATAAAACAGGCATATTTTCGCAACAATAGAAAAGGTTCACCATGAATGTAATTTGAAAAACCACAAAGGAAATGTAACAAAAGAGATAATTAAAAACTAAGGTAAGAAAAAAAAAATTAAATCTGGGTCAGAAAATTATGGCGTATAAAAAAACCATGACACATAAACTGCCTTTAGGCTAACAGTATATACACACGCACAAAGAACCTCTGTACTTATGTAATTATATATACACTGAGATGTCTATAAAAATCTGAATACAATTATAGAATGGTATAATATATATATATATATATATATATGTATGTATATATATATATATATATATATACACACACACACATATATATATATATATATATATGTTTGTATGTATACTGAATACATATATACATACATACATACATACATGCATATACGCACACACACACACACACACATATATATATATATATATATACATATATATATATATATATATATATACTGTATACATAACAGCATCTGTTTAAATTTACCAAGGGTTGCCATATATTGTGCGACGAGTAATCCTGAAAGAAATTGCATTTTCATTTGATCAACACAAATCCCGAAGGATAACGGAGAAATCTGATATTTTTGGGTTATGCAATGCCATTCAGGCAATATATCAACAAAATAATGGGTGCACCTACCTTTTATAATACTGTTGAGTAAAAATTAATAAGTACAGACAAAATATTTATTTTAAAATAATGAATATATTATCAAGTTTCGCAGTTGGAATGCTAGGATGGAGCCTATCAATTATTTGCTCTAGCAGCCTTGACCAAAGTTGTAATAACACTGTCCCTAATGAAAAAAATAACACATGGTTGCAACAGGGTGTATTCAAAACTTCAACTTCACATTCAGCCTTGTTAATCGATATTTCCGTTAGTATGGATAAAAAAACAACAAAGTAAAGTATAAACACGAATATTTAAGGCTACATTTATTTTATTGAATGAAAATATTAATTCCAAAACTATAAAGTTAATACCACAATTCAACAACCACATACACCCACGCAAAAACCCCGCAAAAGCATAAGAACAATAACAAAACGAGAATATAAAAAAAAAATGTAAAGAAAAAGATTGAACAATAGAAAAGAAAATAGTAGAAGGGATGCTGGTAGAAGATTAGCCTGAGGGTAGGCCAGGTACAATGGAGAGTCAGAGCTGAAAAGGACGACTTTTGTTTCTGGTAACAATGAGATCAGGTCATGAAGGCTAGATAGACTCCAGGGTAACGGAGAACCAAAAGTAGCAGGTCATATAGACCGGCTTAGACTTGGAGAATACTGGGCAAAAGTTTCGTGAAACCTAGTGGCAGTTTCAAAGTATCCACGATAACGGATATTTTCTTTATCAATCTCGGAAAAATGGAATTGCTAAAGATAGCAGTTTTTACTCCTTATATAATATAACTTTTCGGTAACTTTCCATTCGATCAGGTCTAACAGGGGAAAAATAATTAATTCCACTGAGATGCAACAGCAGTTTAGGTTGTTTTACGTTTGTAAATTATCTCTATGCTCTAAATACCGATATGGACCAATATTTATGCTATCATTAGTCGAAGTATCTTATAATCGGTCAATATAATTCTTAGGAAATCATTCACTATCCTAAAAGGTGTCATAATATAATTTCCAATCTCTATTCATGAGATTTTGGACACAAAGAGGAGAATTTCCCTGACTTCAACACCAAAAAAAAAAAAAAAAAAAAAAAAAAAAAAAAAAAAAATGAGGTCATATTAGGGTACAGGTTCTTTATTCTGATTAAAATTAAATTAATTTCACACTCTCTACTTCAAGAGCAAGGAAATCATCTAGGATCACCAAAAAATACCAATGATGACAGATAACGCTGATACTAAGTAAATTCACGAAATGTCTATGACAAGGCCTTGATAAAAAAAAATAACACGAAATGTTATATCTTCGAAAATATTAAAAAATACATGCAATATATAGAGAATCATGCAGATATTATGACGGTGAAAATATCGTTTTCTGAAATTCACACATGCACAAAATATGCATATATACATACACACACACACACACACACATATATATATATATATATATATATAAAGGTCTTGGAAGTAATCAGAAGTCCTGTAATCTTTAGGTTTGGTAAAGGACTTTACCAAACCCAATGCCCTTCATCATTCAGACCCTAATGGAACTTCACTTGCAATACTAGGAATATCAACAGACGGATTGGCAAATTCTGTACTCATAAACTTAAAATCCAATTTACACACTGCTACCATCAAATTCAATGTTGAGTATCTTCTTTGAAATGACCTAGTAATTTCTTATCTTGGATTGTAAATTATCTAATAGTTAAATATTTTCTTCGACAGTATTACTGAGAGTTTCTGTGGTCCAAAATCCAGGGGAAATGTACCTAAGGATACTAGAAAGTACTCTTATATACAAACTTTATTATCGTCTGAGCTAAAGTTGGCAGCAGTGTTAAAATACATGACGTAACTACTTTATCAGAAAGTAATGTCTCTATATTCTATCTATTGACGAACCTTTCAACATGGCACAAGGTTTACTTAAACTAAAATGTTTTCTCATAGTTGTTCAATATCTGATTCACTTATATTAAAATGTTTTTTAGTAGTTTGCAAGACCGACTCTTGTTTTAGATATTCAACAAAACTGGAATGGGCATTGATTTTAATTTTTCGTCATCTTATTCTCATTGTGGACACTAATTCTGCCTGGTCACCTTATATTCCTAACTTCTATGGGTTAGCTTGGGAAAGTTTGGTAGCTCCACAAAAGGATTCCTATCCTGGATCTCACAAACGTTCCTTCCTACGCTATGTATTGCAACATTTTGGCTGAGTATGTATAATCATTAGTCTGTATTTTTTTTATTTTCTTGTTTAAGGAAGCATTTTATTCCCTTGATATTAGTTCCATATCTTTATAAGACAGTGTATAAAGTTAGGAGTTTTTGGGGACTTTTTATTTCAAATAATGCCTAATAATTTTACTTTCCTCTTTGGGTACCACAACAATTTAGAGCTTGTTTACTAAAATTACTGAATAGCTAAACACAACTGTCCACTCATCTTATTTTTGTATTTCCCCTCTCATCTGGACATAAGAGGGCGCAGCCGTTATTTATTTCTATCCTCTGGCAAAGGGCACAAACAGAATCCCAATTATAACGGTATTTTCCTCAATCTCAAATTAATCTGTGGCTTGAGACTCCATTACTGGCATAACATCAAACGAGATCTCGACTCAGTGATCAGGAATGTTTGGTCTTTAGTTCCCCTCAGTGACTTTACGTGGGTACTTTTTTAATATAGTAAATTTTAGAAATAACACGTAAAATGTATATGAAATCATAACTAAGGAAGTTATAACTTACTTTGCAAGATTTCGTTGGGGGATGCGAATGTAAATTCTTTCCCGAGTTATGAATATTTGACAAATAAAAAGTATTTACCTAAAGTAAACAATATTTTTTCTTTTTTTTGCCATTTATTCAGAGTTCGTATTCGATAGCAATATCTGAACCGTATATTTTCAAAAAATATAAATCATCTGTGCTTCTAAACTTTAAACAATACTATTAAATTTTTTTCCGATGAATTCCACATTCTGGGAAATAAATCCCGAAAAAACTTGTAGAGATGGTTGTACTCAGTGACTCTACCTATTCGAATGATATGGACTAGTCCATAGTAATTCAGTAAAATATTCATAGAATCTTTTCTCGCCTCAGTTCCTAGGATAAATCAAACAACTTCCTTCCCCCAAAAGTAAATTCTTGATCTCTGTGGTATCATCTTTAAGGATGATTACACACACACACACACAGAGAGAGAGAGAGAGAGAGAGAGAGAGAGAGAGAGAGAGAGAAATGAGACTGCTTTGATTCAGAGTTCATAGATTTATTACTCAGAGAATCCCAGCGTTGCCGGTCGACTGCTACCTGCCCCTCTAAAGGACTCTCAAATAGGTAAGAGAGCCCTTAAACTAACCTTCAATAACCCAGCTACGGATGCTGTACGCTCTCTCTCTCTCTCTCTCTCTCTCTCTCTCTCTCTCTCTCTCTCTCTCTCTCTTTTTGTAATCGTCCATGAAGGATAAAGAAAATCCCATGCAATAACTCGTCACGGTAGATGGGAATCAGAAGTTCTCTAATTTTATCTACGTGGTGGATCATTAATTCAAACAACAAACCTATCTGCATTTGCATGGCCCCCTTCTGCCTGGACAAATAAGGTCAAGAAGTCCACCTTTATAATAGACGAAAACCGATGGATATTAATTTTCTTTTATTATATCGTATCTTTATTGAAAAAAAAAAAAAAAAAACTCGTTTATTTCAAACGCCGTTTTGTTTTTAAATAGGAAATGAACCTATGAAGTTGCCCTCATATATAAACCAAATTAATTTCATGTATTGACTCTTAAAGTGACATTTACATCAAAACCTTGAAAAAAGGTCGATAGAAAATTCTTTGTTAGGGCTGTATAAACTGAGAAGAAAGAAACTGTTGCTTTTCAATTTGAGCAATTTATCCTTCGCATTATTGTGCAAAGTAAATTTCTTTCGTCGATCCATTATCAATTTTATTTTCATAAAATTTGATCGCTGAAATTTTATTCCTAGAAACAACTAAGCCCATGATTCTGCTTGTTGATATTCACTGCACACTGTTGTATGACAACCTTTCAATCTCTAAACAGTACAGTCGTGATATTTTCCAATTTTTAGGGATGAAAAAGTGGGATATATTTTCCTTGTCATATTTTGGAAATTCTATACTGAAAATCATATGAATGTGAGAAAAATATATACAGATTATATATACTTATATATGATATATATATATATATATATATATGTATATATATATATATATATATACAGTATATATATATATATATATATATATGTATATATATACATATATATAGATATATATATATATATATATATACACATATATATACTTATATATGATATATATATATATATATATATATGTATATATATACACATATATATACTTATATATGATATATATATATATATATATGTATATATATATATATATATATACAACTATATATGGAATATTTACATGCATAGACACACTGATGAATATACTGAGTGTATATATATATATATATATATATGTATATATGTA
>NC_090729.1:151107615-151112615 GCF_036898095.1 Palaemon carinicauda
TGTGTGTGTGTGTGTCTGTATATATATATATATATATATATATGTATATATATATATATATATATGTGTGTGTGTGTGTGTGTGTGTGTATATATATATATATGCATATATATATATATATATATACATGTGTGTATATATATGTATATATATATATATATATATATGCATATATATATATATATATATATATACATATATAAATTGTAAAAGGTGATATCAGAATATTCAGTCTTTGGTAGTGGTACTAGTGTCAGACAAATGACTTATTTGAATAAATTTCATATGCAGAAGGTTTATACATATTATTGATGCACTTATTCATGAGTTTTATTAGTTAATAAGGAATAAAGAGACAAATGCAGTTAGAAGTAATTGTAAAGATATAGAAAGAATCACAGAGAGACGTGAGAGCGAACGTGCATTTAGGCAGCTTGGTCGTAAGAAACATGCTGTCATGTTATTCGCTTTTTAATAATGACTCATGAAGACCAAGAGAGGAGAGTTGCGAAGCAAAGGAATTGTCACGTGATTGAGGACAACTCCACACACCCAGGACGACTGTATGTAAGCACAGAGTGGGAGGTGGGCGAGTCTCTTCCAAGAAAGTCACTCAGTATACTAGGTCTAATGACCTACGTTAACTTTCCGTACTCGAAGCATACAACGATTCGTAGCTGCACGCGAACTATTTGAAGGACGGCATACATTTTGTACCGTTTGGTAGCCGAGGAAGTAAGGGAAATATCTCTACCCTGAAAACGAAGGACGACAACTAGCACTATTCCGCACGAACATATATGACGACGAGTCCTTAAAGTGCGACAACCCAGGGGGACCGCGGCGATTAGAGCATCGCGCTAGCCTTACACACACTGGACAGAGGCTCATTCTTCAGCGACGGCAGACGGCCTACAGTTGACGTATAGGCCCAATTAAAGCAAGGAAGCATCTGATTCTTCAGCCAGTTTCAAGACTTCTGAATTCATCTCTACAGATTCATGTAAACTCTTTTAGTGTGATTGCATTGTATGTGACTGTTCAACTTTCTTAAGTCCAAGTAAATGAAAGAAAACGGCTAGTGTATCACTCACCACGTAATTTTCTTAAAGTAAACTCCTGAGAGAAGTCAATAAATATTAAACATAAAATGGATTTGAATGCACTTAAGAATTTGAAAAATAAAGGTAAACTAAAATACTAGAAAACCATAAAGAAGATTTATTGTGAAGCTTCATTACATGAATAACTTTGGAGTCATCAAAAGGCTAGCCTTTTACTAAAACTTAGACTTCAAGGCAGCAGCCGTCCCTTTAGTTGCATTTTATGACACGCAGGACGTACGGTGGTTGTACTCTTATACCCCTAAAACAAGGTAATGACCGAGTCATCTGTGTCTTAGCAAATCATGAAAATGAACTGCCCCTCCAATGACTACACCGAATCGATTAGAATGTCTGATCGAGACATATGTTTAATCTCGCAAAACAAAAGCTGCAATTAGGAAAACTAATTGCAAAAAACAGCTTCCAATGGCGGAAAAGAGAGAAACGCCATGTTTTCTTTATTACCACGTACATTGCCACAAATTGGAGATTGTGGACCAATTTTAAGTATCAATGATGCTACTTAATTGCTATTAATTGGCAATGGCAACTCTGAGCAAAACGGCTCCATTAACATATGTCTAGTGCAATACAGCTTGTACCATTGTTTTTAAATTATTTAGCCTGCATAAAATTATGATAATTACCTTTTACGGCATGGAGCGTTAGTATGACATATTGAAAAATGTACACTGCCATTAAAAATTCCCTTTAATTTGCAAACTGAGTACCTAAATCAAATTAGTTGAGCAACTTTACCCTATAGCATTGTGTCTTTGGATCGAAAAAGCTTTCTGAATAATCTTAAGCAATTCTCTTCAAATAAACTTTGATTTTGCAACTGAAGCTTATATACAGTAATTACATTGTGGTATAATACCCCAAATATAATTGTGTAGACATTTGTCAAACTACTATCCAGTTCAGGTTATTTTCACATATTTTGCAAATCTTTACAAAATTCCACTAATATGTAGTTCCAAAGAGTCTGTCTTAGTCATATAGTCTTTATTATAATTAAGATTCATTTTCACTTTCATTGTTAGTATTTGCCTAGGTGGCATTACTTCAGTGAATACTTTGTATTGCCCACATGCAAGCGAACAATCTAGCCCATATTTTCTGCATCCACAGCGTCTAGTGTTGCAACCACTTTGGCGATTGCAAGAAATGGCTTCTAGTAAGTACGCTGAAGCTGGTTGTATGTAAATCTCTTGATGGACATATTGGTAAAACTCCTTATTGGGGATTATTTCTCCCACTCCAACTGACTCTTGAACATTAACATGTCTTGCCACAGATACACCAGTATCAATGCGATGGAGTGTTGCTACTGAGCACAAGGGTGAATGGGAAGATAAGAAAGAAATGACCTTTGATATATTCTTCACATCATGGTGCTGACGTGGTTTTGTTGAGTCTTTACGCTGGTCACTAATACAAACATTTACTGAAGTAAACTCCTGCATTGCATAATTAATTTCTGAACATAGAGGGTTTGACATTAGCCAAACAAGTCTAAGACATTCTTCCATTCCTCTCCCCTTTGTTAGGCCATCAGTTGTCTTAAGGCTTCTCATCAAAACTTGCTATATAATAATGTCACTTGATAGGCCTCCCCAATATCTGTCGGATTGTCTCACCACATACAAACCGTCAGCGAAAATCTTATGTACATTAGGGTGTTGTGGTGACAGTTGTAGCATAAATTGCAAATAAATATGAAAAAACTTTGTATACAAATTATGTCCAGCAGCTGTAAAATAAGCTAGCACCTTCTTCAAGACGTGTAATTGCATAGACCAGTTACCAATTCTCTCAGATCTAAGAACTTCACGCAAAATGTTTATCATGTACAGGTACTGAAGCCAAATCCTGGCATTAGGAACATTATTTAAACCTCTCTTCAGTTTTCCCATGCAGGCTGATATTGTTTCTAGAGCAGACGAATTATTTATGGACTTTAGGGTACGTTTTTCAGAAATAATTACTCACACAATTTGGCTACTTCATTTAAATCTTCAGGAATAGCATCCCTTTCACTTGAATCAAGCTAAAAATTTTGCTCACTGATATCCAGTTCAACATCTGCAGATTGGTTTTGATCAGTATGTTCAGCCATTTCATGAATTCTTCTTTCAGGCTGTTGGGAAGATAAAACCTCACCTGCGGAAGGAAGTGGCATTTCAAGTGCTTTTGATGGCAGGATGATATTCAGAGCAGCAGCAACAATTACGTGTCCTCGTAATGCCTTATCATACTCAATTTTTAGTTACTTTAATCTACAAGTGGAGACTTGTATCAAAATATATTTTGAAATAAAAATGAGGGAATCATTCCAATTGTTTCGACAAGGACTAGCACCAATAAATTATTTAAAAAAAAAAAAAAGAAAAAAAAGGAAAAAAAAACATTCTCATTTTACTTGAAATTACCCAAATTAAAAATACAATTGAACATAATAGCAGCTTTATTTCAACCTGTGGGGAAGTCATTTCCCTATTGTGACTATTAATGTTCATTTTTGAGTAATTGTTAGAATGATTTCACAAACAAATTAATATTTTCAGTAAAAAGTAAAATTTTTAAAAATTAATATATATATATATATATATATATATATATATATATATATATCAATAAATTAACAAATTCCGGATAGATAAGACAACACTAGGTTATTTATCGGCATTATTCGGGGAGTTAATGTTGTTTAATGCGACATTGCTTGTCAAATTTCAAAATAATTTTGACATTTAACCTTCCATCGCTCTTGTGTAAAAATTAAACTCTTCCAACTGATTTAGGTAGATTTTTAGTATGTTAATCTAGAAAAAAAAGTGATATAACTAGATACCGGTTTTCTTTCTGTTCCAGTTTGTGGTGGATTTGGCCTATTTTTTGGTCATAGCTTGACTGGAATATATATACTGTATATATATATATATATATATATATACTGTATGTATATATATACATATATATATATATATATATATATATAGATATATATATATATATATATATATACTGTATATATATATATATATTATACACACACACACACACACACACATATATATATATATATATATACGTTAGAGGAAAAAACATCAACCGAGTATAAGAAACCTCCATTTATATCATTTATAGACAATGAGAAACCATCTGCTTCGGTCAAAACATCGGCAGTAATGAAAGCCCTTAAAAGACAAGGAATACATGAATCTTATGCTAGAACACATGAAAATATCTATACATGAAGTACAGCAAACCTAAAACTACATAAAATTAGTGAGAAAATTCCGACTGAGAACGGAGTTAGGCAGGGAGACCCCATCTCTCCTAAATTTTTCACATGCCTAAAATAAGTTTTTAACAATTTAGATTAGGAAACATAGGAATTAATATTAATAGGGAATACATTAACAGCTGATTTGCATATGACATAGTAGTGTTCAGTGAAACATGGGAGGAATTACAAAAGATCATAGATGATTTGAATAAAGAAAGCAGAAATGTAGGACTGAAAATAAATATGAGTAAAACTAAGATAATGTTCAATTAAAATGCAGAGAAACAACAAATAAGTTGTAGACGAACCTCTAGAGATTGTCAATGAATATACGTACTTAAGAGAGACAGTAAAACAATGTTTCCCCTGGACACGAGACCGAAATTAAAAGAAGGATAAACATGGAAAGGAGAGCATTTGGTAAACAAATGATATTATGAAAATCAGAATGTTACTTTCTCGAGGAAGAAAAGTATTTAATCAGATGGTCCTATCAGTTTTATCTTATGCACTAGACACTTGGAGCCTTACTAAAGGCTTAGAACATAAGCTAGTTATAACTCAAAGTACTATAGAAACTATAATGATGGGGATAAGAG
>NC_090729.1:151120115-151124679 GCF_036898095.1 Palaemon carinicauda
AAGCACTGACAATACTCAATGTTGAACAAATTCGCATATCAAACGTGTATATATATATATATATATATATACATATATGTGTATATATACACACACACATATATATATATATATATATACATATATATATATATATACATACATACATATATAGATATATATATATATATTACAAAAGTAATTTTGTTAATACCGAACACGAATCTTACCATCTTTTTTTTTTTGCGAAATTATATTTTATCAGGTTTAAAGTTTCCTGATATTATGAATATTTACTGATATTGGTGTAAACATAGCATTTGATGTAAGAAAAATTTTTACATCGCAAAATTATTCATTGAATAAGTGATGTTTTGATTTAATATCAACAGTCACTTCATCGCCAATAAAGATTCTATTCAATTAATTATATCACAAATAATATTGCATTAGCCACCCAAGTAAAATATTTACCAAACTCTTTGCTCTAAATCACCCATTCTACTACTTTTTTTGTTCTCATCCTTTCATATGTCCCTTTCAATCTTGCCAATTTTTTGTATACGATCCCTTCATTTCACGGTTCCCTTCTCAACCCCTCTTCCTCTCTTACGCCCTGTTTCGCTTTTCCTGGTCTTTCTTCGTCTTCAAACAGGCATCAATTTCGACTAGAAAAATCTCTCTTCAGAAGCAAATACGCGACAGATCTTAAGATAGGTGAAGCTCCATCGGTCATTAAAGAGACTTCTTTTTCCAAATTTAAGACATGGTTCCAAGAGAACTCTCTTTACACGTCAGCTTTTTTAGATTCTGCTTCATTAGTGCCGTATTTTTCTTCCTTAGCGTCTTACTCTCTTGGACGAAAATGATTTGAGGGTGTGTTTCCTATGTGATCATTCTCTCGACCGGGATTGGAAATGAAGATCATGTAAAAGAGAGAGAGAGAGAGAGAGGAGGAGATGGAGAGAGAGGGGAGAGAGAGAGAGAGAGACGATATTGGCTGCTAAAATAGAGGAATTTTCCAAATAAAAGAATTTTGCAACCGGTTTGTTGTACATAAATGGGAAGAAGAGAGAGAGAGAGAGAGAGAGAGAGAGAGAGAGAGGGGGTATTGGCTATTCAAAATAGAAGAAATTTCAAAATAAAAGAATTTTGCAACCGGTTTGTTCGAGAGAGAGAGAGAGAGAGAAGAGAGAGAGAGAGAGAGAGAGAGAGAGAAATTAAAGATATCCTGTCTGTACGAAAAACATTTAAGCTCAAGCAACAATCATAATTTTGCCGGGAAAATGATTGAAACTGTATACAATGTTTTAGGATTCAACTTTGTGCAATAATTAAAAAAAAATTGTCAAAATCTTAACACCCAATATGTTTACGTTTTACTTCTTTCCTATGTTAGAATTAGCAAAATTCGTATACTTATAACGATTCAATTGTTGTTGCAAAATGTTTTTGTAATAATAATAATAATAATAATAATAATAATAATAATAATAATAATAATAATAATAATAATAATAATAATAATAAAGCAATTTGTTGAATAGTATTAAAAAAGAGACCCACTTATAAAAGAGAATTTTGGGGAAATAAAAACTTATTGGCACTGCCCGTCAACTAATACGGATTCTGCTTCATTAGGCTCATGTTTTGGTATTACTTTTGAACATTTCCACTAAATGATGCAAGAATGAATTTAGAGAGGTTGATATTTCCTTTTTTTATTTAGGTAATTTCGAGTGTAAACATTCTGGGCTAAATCAGATTCTTCCTATTAAACAAATATTTAAAGGCCCAATCATTACTATTTAAAATCTCTATTTTTTGTGATTTTATAACATGTTTTCAGTTATTTAATTAAATTGAAATCATATTGCATATTGTATCAACGGTTATAATAATAATAATAATAATAATAATAATAATAATAATAATAATAATAATAATAATAATAATAATAATAATAATAATAATAATAATAATAATAATAATAATAAAATTATCTAATTTTTCATCTTCCTGCATATGATTTGTGATCATTATTTCAATACATTGAACTTCTTATCTTTCAGATTAATTGTCGGCACTAAAAATTATACATTGTGGATCAAGGCTCACAGACAATGGTGAGTAAATTCTTCCTAGGTAAAGCTGCATCCATTAAGTTAATAATGATTTTATCAGTACAAAGAAGCAACTAATTTCCCTAACACATCTCTCCTGGTAAAGATTTTATGGCAAAGAATATCACGAAAAAACATTACTTCATCAGATAACAACTTCATGAAAAGACGGCCGTTTTCAAAGTTCCAGGCACATATATAGATAGCATCTTTATTTTCATTACGTAACTGGTTATTATCGTAATCATTACAATTACAATTGTAATTTAAGGCAAAACAACGCAAAATACAAATTTTGACTTTTTATTATCCCCATTTCCAAAGACAAAACAAAATTACAAATATTTTCTTTGAAAATTCTTGAACAGATATATATCAATGACAGGTTTACTGCTTAGCCTCAAATAATTAGATCGATGAAATAGTCAAAAAAATTTAAAATAAAATTAAGCAGAGAGGTAAATAAAAATTTCAACCCTTAAATCTAAACACTCACATACTTATATATATATATATATATATATATAATTTATATATATATCTATATATATATATATATATATATATATACAGTATATATATATATATATATATATACTGTATATATATATATATATATATATATCATCTCCCCCTACGCCTGATGAGGTAAAGGGCCTATGTTATATTTCGCCAGTCATCATTATTTGAGCCTTTACATCAATACTTCTCCATTTATCATCTACATCGTGAATTAGACATATTGCTTGGCCGTGACTTAGACTTTCCAAAATTTAATAATTTTCAGCTTTTTACATAATAGTTAATCCTTGCAAGTTTCATTACTCCATGATTAGAATTGTGGCTAGGAAGGTGTTCACTATAAAAAACACACACAAACAAACAAACAGGGCGTAAAACCTAACCTCCTTCCAACTTCTTTAACGGAGGTAATAATAATGATAACAAAATTGTAATTGGAATAATGTTGAATTCTCCAATGCGCTTTCCCTACTTGCTTAAATTTTCAGTTTATCAGGAGTCTGATGTAACTGTCAACACATTTCGTTGAGGACTACACCATTCATTGCAGTTGCCACACACAATTTGCAATAAAGGAGAGATGCAATAAGCATTTGCATTGCCCACTTACCCAACCCTAACTTGAAGAAAATATCTCAGTCTGCTTTTATCACGGGAGAATTTCATATTATTAGAAATGCAAATTACTTTTCAAGAAATTACTTGCGTTGTTCTATTTATTTTTCAAGATGTGATTGAAACCAATGTATAATGAATAATCACACTTCTTGGGCCAATGTGCCTACAACAATCACCACAGACAATAGCGGAAAACAAAGAACACTATTTGGTGTTAAAATCATTATTAAGAATATTAGTTAACGAGGAGCACTGCTACCAAGACCGAATAAGTCAAGCAACCGATTAAAGTAGGTAATGTGGAATTATTGTAATTCTAACTCATACTAAAATGTTTATCACAGACTATTTAATGAACCTCAACCACTTAATATGATTCTTAGAGCTTTAGATTAAATTTATGATGACAAGTAAAATGAAAATTAATAATGGTGTTTGTTATTTCCGGTTCCTGGCTGTTTTCTAACGTCAATATTTTTCTTATATCCTAAATTTATTTTTGCATCTGTTATTATGTCCATTAGTAGACTTGCGTTGTCACATTTGTAGAGAAGCAATGTTGTTTTTTTTTAGTATTTTATTTATGGATGGGTGCACTTCCTATATTTTTCTGAGTTTATGTAAATAATATAACTCCATTAATAGCGATATCTATATGGATTGTTTCATTTTGATCAGTCGGATATAATGAATGCAGATAGACAAGAATATATCTATTATTTCATCTCAACGTCTTCTTTTAATGTAAGGATGTCTATGGATGCTTTTTATCAATGTGTTAACCAAACAACAGCATTTTACAATGATCATCCAACTGATTCTGGCCACATCATTGGAAAAAATAAAAGAATTATACAATTCACAAAATAGTGCATTTTTTTTTCTTTTCTTTTTTTTGGTAAAGATGAAAGTAAGGCTAAAATCCTTATGCAATACAAAATCGTTTTTTTTTTTTTTTTTTTTAAACTACTTGATGGAAAATTTTCATTTCAAAGTTACTTCCGACTTTTACTTTCACGTCTTTCCCTTTTAAAAGTAGCAGTTTTGTTACAATATTTCATTCAGTTTCTTTTCATCTTTTATCCATTAATTGCCCGATATTCCACTTTCACTTTATTCCAGTAAGGCACTTCTATTTTTCATTCTTCGTAAGACATTTTGAAACCATAATATATTTCTAACCATTACTTTTTCTCCGTCATCAAATTGAGTCAACTTTCTCAATATTTTATGCGAGCTGCTTGTGTACTTGGAGTATAATGAGATTGCCAATACAGTGACAGTGTTAGAGGGTAATGCAAACCGTGAATACTTCCAGGAGG
>NC_090729.1:151125179-151127679 GCF_036898095.1 Palaemon carinicauda
GCAATTTAATGAACGTTCCTTCAGTTTTCTAAAAGTAGAAATATATGAGAATAAGAAAAACCATGCAATCTTTTGGTTAAAAATTGCATCAACTTTATCACCGTTGGCAACATTTTGGAAAGAAAGTGATCTTCGATGAAAAACTCTAAAAGAATCATAGGTTGGACAAAGCTAGTCTCCCCCTCAGACGGCAAACACTAATCTCCATAATTTTGTCATGTCAGTGACGAAGAGAAGCAGCAACGTTATCAAGGCTAAGTCACCATTTCAGCAACGCTTCAGCAATTGAAGATAACTCGCCAACTCTCCATTTAATTATGTTATTGCTCTGTTTTCCAGTCGTTCCCTCAATCTTTAATATCTTTAATTAATCTAAGTTATTGAAAGTAAAGGAGCTACAACACTGATTTTCAATATAAATAATTTTGTGTTTTGGGGCGCTTTTTTATATGCATTTCCCTGTATTTTGATCTTTTCCCGAATATTCTTTGAAATCTAATTATAAAACCTTTATTAATTATTCCATAACTCTTTTAATACATATCTCAATGTTATTATAAACCACTGGTAGATACTTTAAATAAGCTTACAAAAGTAGACCAAAAGAATTGTACTTTCTGCTTGTTCACAAAAAACACAAAATCTTAAGCTGGAAATATTCATCTGGTAGAACTTCTCTTTCGTTGCAAGGACTTTATGTACATACTTAAATATAGTTTACCTGTTATGTATATTAATAAATTTATCATTAAAATTTTCCAAATATCTTTCCAGATTTCTCTTCAATGCTTGCACTATATTCATCTTTTATTGAGTATCTCTATATTATCTTAATACTAACTGATGGATATTTTCTTTATTTTATCGCTTTATGTAACATTGAAATAAAATCATTATAACAAAGTGTGGAAAAGGCAATGACGAACTTTATGTTTTCAAGGTCAACAAGATTTACAGTCCTGAGCTTACAATAATAACCCAGAAATTAATATCCCGTTATCTTATTCAAAATAAACTTGATACACGTGAAGAAAAATATTGACATAGTTTTAACCGCCACATTCATTATTCCTACACCTCAATTTGCCCTTGGCATATACAGTTTTTTTTCTATTTTATGGGTGATATTTTACATTCCAAACGTATTTAAAAATACATTTTTTTTCCTACTGATTTACCAACATCTCTACTTTTTGAATAAATATGTGATATACTGTATACCATGCATTAGTCAAGACTTTTAATTTTATCCATACCCATTTCTGGAACAATGAAAATTTTCTCAAATACTGTTGTCCATTATGACTTGAAATTTTCTTGTTTAGGTACTTTATAGCCATTATTACATAAATTTCGGTCCACTGATTAGCAATTTTTTTGGTTTCTCCCGGAGCGTAATCTGACAATGCTTCTTTTATTCCAATTGGGAAACGCTCCCGTAGCTCGTCCATAATTTCCAATTATTTTGAAGCTTTCTATGATAACTTCACTGGAGGAGATCACTGTTGAGGAGTTATCGGTATACCCAAGTACCGCTCGTTATATTCAACGAAAACTTCAGTAACCGTGTCAACGATATTCTGTACAGAGGCTCTTGAACAATTACAAAGAGAATCATGCATTACTCACGTTGCTGTGATGGCCTATTGGAAACCTCCCTGCCTGGTGATCGAAATCGAGTCCCGCTCAAAATCTGTTGTTTCTATCTTATAGCGTCTGCAATTTCTTAATCCTTGTGAGCTACGCATTGGGGTTTTGGGGAAGTCTATATATCTACCTGCTGAGTCATCAGCAGCCATTATCTGGCCTTCCCTGGTCCTAGCATGGATGGAGAGGGGGCTTGCCGCTGATCATACGGATATATGGTCAGTCTCTAGGATATTTTCCTTCTTGGACATTGTCACCGTCCACTGTCTCTGCCATTCATGAACGACCTTTTAACAGATTTTTTTCTATGGAAAAAACTTTTATACACGTTGCCATTTATAAATATATGGCCTTTAGCATTGGTATAAAGCATTTGAATTACTGTTATAAACTTTTTAGAAATGCATTTTTTTAATACTCTGAAAACAAAGTTTAAATAAACTCTATTAAATGGTTTAGAGTTCAGACCAATCGAGGTAGATAAGTGCAGCAGTGATTTACAAAGAAAATAGAGTCTGAGTACTGTATTACAAATGGTAATTGTTCTATATAGATCACTACAACATTGTTCTTTCAAAATAAACAAATTCAAGACTTTCCTGATGCTATTTACTATTATTTTAGCTACTATTTAATATCCACATTTAACATCTTTATAGGTCACCAGCTGCCAATTAATTCCAGATTCTCAGTTTTGGTAGCAATTTTATCACACCTTTATTTTCATCCTTACAAATTACTGACTTCAAATTAATATCTTATTACTTTGAAAAGAATCTCTAATTTAACTGTATTCTATGTACTATAAAAATTTTACAGATAACCCATGAAAAACCGGACATTTTCCATTTTT
>NC_090729.1:151132679-151140179 GCF_036898095.1 Palaemon carinicauda
GAATGACACGTTCACTTACTGGAATTCAATGGAGGTACACAAGCGTGATGAGGAACTTTTGTCCATACAATGCCTTTATCAAGGTGAATGGGCAAAAACTATATACAGTAGCATCATCGGAATATTTCATTTTTGCTTACCAATTTGTAACCGAGAAAACTATACATTTCGTGTTTGTGTGTTTTGAATTATTATTTGATTATTTATTATTACCTCCACCAAAGTTATAACATTGAGTCGTTTTATTTATTCATTTATTTGTGCGTCTGTGGACAGGATTACGTCAAAATTACTAGACAGGTTTTGATGAAATGTTCAACGAAGATAGACTTTAGGTCAAGGACGACACCAATAAATTTTGGAGATGATCCGGATCCAGATTCTAGAACCGGATTTGTATTTTTCACCATTTTAAAAATAACGTTAAAATAAACTGACGGATTTTTTACAACATTTTCACCAGAGATAGATATCCAGCCGTTGACGACTCCATTAACCTATGGAGATGATCCGGTACCAGTTACAGATTCTAGATTCGGATTTGCCATTTTCAGAGTTTTAAAGATTACGTTAAAACAAATTGACACATTAGATTTTCAACAAATTTTAGTAATGGATAGATATTATGCATCAGCAAAAACCATGAAATTCTGGAGGTGATACGCATCAAGATCAGGCTTCTGGATCAACATTGCCCTTTCACCGTCTGCTGTACAATTTGCATATGAAAAGTGGGAGGCAATGTCCGTAGACTTTAATTAAATGTTGGTGATATTCATTGGCATAGGTCTTGTTATTATTATTATCATAATAATTAGATCAGACCACCCTTATTTTTAAACAGTATATTAGTATTTTGGGATACCCCTTAAAGTACCACTTCACTTGAGAGAGAGAGAGAGAGAGAGAGAGAGAGAGAGAGAGAGAGAGAGAGAGAGAGAGAGAGAGAGAGAGAGAGAGAGACGGGCATTGCAAAAGAAAAAGTAGTATGATGTGTAGTATTACAAAACCTTCCAAGCTTCATGGTATTTAGCAACTGATAATAGAGCTTGATAACTGAATATTATTTAAATCAAAGATATGCCAGGGAGGAAAATAGAAATCTCTGATTGAAATAAGAGAAGCAATAGAATAGAATATTAACAGTTTATCATCGGTACTATTGTAAATAGCTACCAAATTTCAGTAATATCGTGGAATTCTACAACACTGTCAAAAAAATAATGACATATCGACAGCTATGAACCAAATACTAAAAATTTATCAGTTTATTTCAATGACAGATACTAAACTATCTCAAATATTTCTTGAGCAATATCGTTCTTACGATCATACACATTGTCTATTGTAAATAGAAATAAGAAAAACATTAAAAGCAATGCCGTTTCAACGATTACCCACACTGTTTATTGTACATAGAAATAATAAAAAAGATAATCTATCTGCTTGATAAAAACATTGGAGGGAAAATGATGATTAAAATCAGAAATGAAAGTATATAGAAAATCATAAACTAACCAATGAATTTCAATAAAGGGGAACTGAAATCATTTCTTTAAATTTCGAAAAATATAAACATTTACATTATTCAAAGCCTGTGAGAATGATCTTGAGATCCATTACAGCTTTGTGAGAAGTCATCCTTATATTACAAGATGAATTCAAGGCTCATTCATCAAGATTTAAGAAAAATAAAATAGTTTCCATTTGTAAAAATTTTTTGGTTAATTTTTGAGTGCATATATCATAATTTTGTATCTATAGTTTCCCCTGTGATAACATTTTTATCCGAGAGTTATTCTACTGTCCATCAATCAAAGTATTAACAAACATTACAAAAATGACTGAAACAGGTGTAACGGAGCTGAGAGAGGGTTGTGAACTCAAAGGCAGGATGCAATCAACTGAGTTATATTATTCTAAAACACTCTCCTTTATATACAAAACCTCAAGGCAACAGGACATAACATGTTCACAAGACAGACAATGAACAGAGGAAAACCGGAGACATGAATTTTCATGTTCGCTTTAGTGCGAGGGAAGAGCGAAGATACAAGCATAATATATACAAAAGGAATTATGTACAATTGTGTGACACACGGTTGGTACATGGCTCCCCCTCTAAAAATGACATACTGAACATGTTAAATAGGTGCCCTGAATCTGGAGAGGTAGTAGTAAAAACTGCGCCGATTAGCGACAGTGAGTGGCTGTAGAAGTCGATGGTTGTGGTGCGAGCGAGTGGTGGATGATGGGTGGCTGTGTTGCCGCTCCGGCTCGTCACGGGGTAGGCGAGTGTGTCTTACGTCATTCATAGGAGTGTCCTAAGGCATTCATAGGCGAGTGTGTCCTACGGCATTCATTGGCGTGTGTGTCCTACGGCATTCATAGGCGTGTCCTACGGCATTCATAGGCCTACGGCGTTCATAGGCGTGTATGTCCTACGGCATTCATAGGCGTGTATGTCCTACAGCAATCACGTCAGCTTCGGTTGAACTTGAATAGGTGTCCTCTTCGTCACGAGTGGAGGCGTTGATGGAGGTTTTGAAGGTCATGAAGTGGCTGTCCATAAGGGTACGAAGTAGGTTCACCTCACGAGAAGAGCTGTCTGCAGAAGGTTGCAGGCAAGTGATACTGGTCATTTTCCCGAGGGTGAGCGAAGCGCTTTGGTCCCCCAACGGTTGTTGAGAGAGCTGAAAAGGCGTTGCTATACGGGCGGCTGGCGACGGCGAGTACTGCTGCAGAAGGTATACGTTGACGGCGTCATAGTAACGGTGAGAGGTGGAGGGGGGGGGGGGGGGAAGCAAGTTACTCCGGGGTCACCAATGTAACGGAGCCGAGAGAGGGTTGTGAACTCAAAGGCAGGATGCAATCAACTGAGTTATATTATTATAGAACACTCCTTTGTATACAAAACCTCAAGGCAACAGGACATAACATGTTCACAAGACAGACAATGAACAGAGGAAAACCGGAGACATGAATTTTCAAGTTCGTTTTAGTGCGAGGGAAGAGCGAAGATACAAGCATAATATATACAAAAGGAATTATGTACAATTGTGTGACACACGGTTGGTACACAGGTGTTTGTAACAGTTATCAAATGGAACATAGTTGCGGTTTTCGTCTTATCCTTAAGCTTTACTGAAGTTGTCCTAATTCAGAAAGAGATTGTCCTTCGATTATAATGTTTATACATTTACGTGACTTCATAATTTATACCGGTATATATATATATATATATATATATATATATATATATATATATATATATATATATATATATATATATATATATGTGTGTGTGTGTGTGTGTGTACATACATGCACACACACACACACACACAAACATATATATATATATATATATATATATATATATATATATATATATATATATATATATATATATATATATATATATATATGTGTATATATATATATATATATATATATATATATATATATATATATATATATATATATATATATATATATATATATACATATATACATATACAAACAACCACAAATGTAGCCGTTTATAGTCCCCTTCAGGGGTTTGGCCATTTTCATCACCTAGCTGGCCAATACGAATAGGCGATGATGGGATACTAAAGTGTAATCAGTCACAACAAACCAACCTAGTTTGAGTAGCGCTGACTACTTCATATTTGCTGATCATGGAAATACATCACCATCATCAAAATAATCCCAGCGTGGGTTATCACAGATTATGAGAGTATCGGCATTCGAGGTTCCATGGAAGCAGGTAATCTTTGTGTTCACTCTAAACTGTAATGGTATTTTACAATTCTCTTTGCAGCTCGTGTGTACCTGCTTTGGCAAATGCGACGTTTCATTTCCACGTCTCTGTTTACCATTCTTTACCAAAGGCTTTGGGAGCAACTGGGTCACTGACCTGTAAAACCCTTTTACCTAAATTCCAGGGGATAAACATATCTTTATAATGTATTCATCCTATGAATAATAATAATGGAAATATAACTACCAGCTCGCGTTTAATGTCCTCTCTCTCTCTCTCTCTCTCTCTCTCTCTCTCTCTCTCTCTCTCTCTCTCTCTCTCTCTCTCTCTCTCTCTCTCTCTCTCTCTTTTTAATATTTGATCATTAAATACTTATTAAAATACCCTCTTGATGTGGCCTTTGTGGACTGGCATTATCAAATAGAATTTAAAACTTAAATGTATTTGGTCGACTTAAAGTCCCATGATATGAGAGATTCTTGCATGAAATATCAGTTTAACAGATAAAGTCCACTGAGGCTTTCATTTCTATTAAAAAGAAAAAATAATAAAGAAAATAAAAACCAAGTCGCAAACCATGGGATTCAGAAAAAAAATGATAAGAAAAAGTTACATTTTTAACGAAAGGCCACACCTTTCCAATGCAATGCATAGCCAACTGCACCTATTCCCTTTCAAATGTAATGCATAGCCTGTTACACCTATTCCCTTTCCAATGTAATGCATAGCCTATTACACCTATTCCCTTTCCAGTGTAATGAGTAGCCTACTACACTTATGCCCTTCCCAAGGTAATGAATAGCCTATTACACCTATTCCTTTTCCAGTGTAATGCATACCCAACTACACCTATTCCCTTTCCAGTGTAATGAATAGCCTACTACACCTATTCCTTTTCCAGTGTAATGCATACCCAACTACACCTATTCCCTTTCCAGTGTAATGCATATCCTACTACACTTATTCCCTTTCCAAGGTAATGAATAGCCTACTACACCTATTCCCTTTCAAATGTAATGCATAGCCTACTACACCTATTCCCTGCAAGACTTCTCATTTTCAGATATAATCAGCAAGTCGTCTGCATATAGCAACTTCAACAACTTTTAATTTCTGATCTCTTCACTTAACACATTTATGACCACTACAAATAAAAACGGGCTTGTTACTGTTCTCCAATTAATGCCAATGCGGCAGAAGTCTTTGGGGGAGGAATGGCTTCAGGGTAAATGTTGATGAGACTGAGGTTATAAGGATCAGTAAGGAAGGTAGGGACAGGATAGCCATAGATAAAAGTAGAGGCACGGTTATAAGACAGGTGAAACCATTTAGAATTTATACTTGGGATGTACTATAAGTTAGGAAGGAGGACGTGAGGGTAAAGTTTAAAATATGATAAAAGCAGCCTCGGGTAAATAGAGAAGGTAGCAAGAATGATTTGTGTTAAAAAAATGCCAATCAAGCTAAAAGTTAACATCTATAGCACAGTAATACGACCAGTGGTAATATATAGATAGGAAACGTGGGCTCCTCGACGAAAAGAGGAAGCAAACGTTCACAGAGCAGGGATGACAATGCTGAAGTAGATGATGGGAATATCACTGATGAATAGATTGGAAAAAGATGATACAAGAAAAATTGCAGGCCTAGTAAAGAATACAGAGGCAACAACAGTGTCACGACTGAGATGGTTTGGACACATTTTGAGGATGGATGGAAGAGGAAGAAGGTAAGGGGTAGTGAGAATGGCTTAAGGGGAACCTATTATAGAAAGAAGATCGAGAAGGAACCAGAAAATTGGATGGCAAGGTAAGGTGAAGGATGATATGGAGAAAAGAGGTTTGGGGGAAGACGATGCCTTTGAAAGAAGGCATTGAAGGGGCTGCATTAGGAAACCAACCCCTTAATATAAGGATAACGTTGGGAAAGAAGAATAATAGTAGATATAGAAAAACAAAACTGTCCACTTTTCAATATATTATAAGCAATCCTTTCATGAAAGTATGGGACGGTGCAAGATTTTGTCTCATCATTAACCTAACATGGATCTTAACAACTGAAAAATATTTTATACACTTTATGTGGTTACTGGGCTAGCCATAGTTTATGGAATATGTTCTGTAGAATTATTAGAAATGTTACATTTTACTACCTAAAAGATAATCATTCGAAAAATTTATGACTAACATACTAATGAAGATATATTTTCGAGAATATTTTATTCCATCATTTTTATCATATCAATTATATTTCCATTTCCTGTTTATCTTTCTTCTACTAAAGCTAAAACTCAACTCTATGTCTATTTTTCAAACTTAATCTTTTGACTCACAAAGAACTTTTTGACTGATTTTTAAATTCGCCCCCCCCCCTACACATAATTTCCATCTTCCTTCTCGACCTATACTACTGTAATTATTAAGACTTGCTGCTTTTCTCCTTCCTCTCTGACTGACCAATAGGTACTTCATAGTTCAATGGGGTTGCAACCTCGCCCGTCACGGTTACCTTCCCTTTCATGGACTTGCAAAGGGCAAAAAAGTGCCCTACGTATAAAAAAGAACTTCTAACAACTGCCTAATAAATAAAGTTTAAGGTCTATCTTGTATCATTTGAAATAAATATTTCTTTCAGCAATTACGGGTTGCAATATTAAAAGAGCCAGTGTCTAGCTGAAAGAGCCAGGCAATCCACAACAAAAACACTTCTCCCAAAACCATATTACCAAAACAAGTTCCTCCACATTCCTCATCCATCAATTGAGCGCTGCAGGTCTTTCCCCCCGGATCTCAACAAGTTTTACATTATGATTTTGCAAATTCCGATGGCAAGTTTTGATTCGGACCCTTCCTTATTTCGGGTAATAGTTGATCGATTTAATATGTTAATACATTGATCCCTTATTTTGACAAGGGAAATTCTGCTGTCTACAGATTTCACTAACATCCTCCCAGCCACTTTCGTGGGCCCTTCTGGCGATTAGGAGGTAGATTGTATTTTCATCTCAATAGAGTCAGAAAATGGATGCTAATTTCTGTGTCTGTTCTCCTCACGTCTGTAGTTCGTAGGCATGATTACTAATTACTGGAACTTCTGTAAAATTCGCTTTGTAATCTAATATTAACATATGATACCTAATGGAATCCAGTTTCCTTTTCAGTAATATTATATTAGCATGTACATCCAATGGAGTAATACCCAAATAATCATATATTAGGCAAAATATTGGCTTAGGAAATATGTTAAATGTTTTATCCAATTTATTGCCTTGCACCAGAGTAAAAAAAAAAAATGAGAACTCGATCAAACAAAACATGGTAGAAAGAAGAAAACGGCTTCAAATGCTTTTGAAATAATTGATATTCAACGATCTGGAGAATCTCTAATATAGGTATACCACCTGCTACAAGTACAATTAAATGTGTTCACTTTATTTAAATTAATTTAATTTTTATACGATCCTCCCCCACTTCGTAACATTTATGAATATGTAACCAAGTGGTTTAATCGTTTTTTGGATTTAATTCAAGTTAATGAGATAATTCAACGAGAGAGGCGCGCTGAGGTGAAAGAGAACATTTACGCTTTTGTCTGATAAAATTAGACTGACGGAATCACAATTCATCACATTTACTTCACTCATTACGAGAGGAATCTATGCCATGATAATATAAGTTCGCTAACGTAAATTACATCTAAACTTTGTGATTATTGAACATAAAATAATCGAGTTC
>NC_090729.1:151152679-151155179 GCF_036898095.1 Palaemon carinicauda
TATATATATATATATATATATATATATATATATTATTGTTGATATACGACAGTGTTCATCTATTCATGAATAATTTATACATACATATGATCAAGAATGAAGAAGGTAAAATAGCTGAATGAATATGTAAGGTAGGCTACTCAAAATATTTACCTCGACAAGCCTCTTCCAACTACCTTCCTCAGCTGTCTTAACTAATTATTTTCACCTTTCAATTCTTCATTCTTCGGCATTCACTGTTTAATGTGGGTTTTTCTTCTTCCCATACTGTAAAGACTATGTTAGCATGGAAATGCTACGAGTTCTTTCGAAGGGTCATTATCACACAGAATTATACCCCTTTTTCAGTGTGTCATTTTCTTTGGCGATTAGATCCTTTCCTCATATATATATATATCTCAGTTTTATTTTAGAATTAATCTTTCAATATAAGATAATATTATATATTACACACACACATATATATATATATATATATATATATATATATATATATATATATATATATATATATATATATATATATATATATATATATATATATATATATATATATATATATATATATATATAAACGATTGCGTGCCTCCGTGTGTGCGTGTGTGTGAGAATGTATCTATATGTGTACGTGTTAAGATAAACAGATCGAAAGAAATACTAATCCTAATTCATAACAGGCAGTTGAAATCTTGTCTTCACGTTTACGAACATTGAGGTCGGACTCTAAAAACTCAGATAACCGTTAAAAATTTTTCAAAGGTAGCTCTTATGTCCCGTATACAGTAAAGAAAAATGAGAGAGAGACAAGATATAAAGAAAATGTCTTTGACGAACATATACATCAATAAAACATAACCCATCCCCTCGAGGAAAATAAAAATTTCATGTTCCCAGGAAAACATGTTTGATTCCAGTATTTTATGTAGAAAGCTGCATCCTTCAACTAGTTAAGCTTAATTATTTGTTATTCTGGCTGCAAGGATAAAGGTAAAATTAATTAGTTAAGACTGTGTGTTTTTAGTATCCTGTAATTAGTTGGAAGAAACCTGTCGAGATGGGGGAGGGGATGATGGTGATTTATAGGACATAATCTTTCAGCTCCTTTATTTCTTTTCTTCGTTATGGAATAAAATAAATGTTAAGCATAATCTCGAACCCTATTAAAATATGAAAATATCCCACCACAGTTTCAGCAACATTAAACACTAAGGAAGAGCCTTGTATTATAGATAAAAATCTTGATATTCACTACTGTTTTACATAGCATTGATTATTGGCTCATAACGGGAAAACTGGGGGCAGCGGTGGTTTATAAGCATTCTTTGCATTGCAGAAAGCCGCTTCTTGAAGGGGACCCCAATTCAGATCTTTTGGCTAGCCCTTGAGGGAGGCATAGAGGGAGCAAGAGCAGTAGAGATTGTTGGCAGGAACCAGAATTCTTTCGGTGCTTCGACGATTGTGGGGGTGGGGAAGTTCTGAACGGCTACTACCTTTTCTGGGAGGGAGTGGACTCCTTCAGGAGTGATGTAGTTCCCTAACAACGATACTTCGTTGGCGTCAAAGGTGTACTTGTACACTTATCATACCAGACTACAAGGCGATTCTGTTGCAGGCGGTCAAAAACAATGCTCAGGGAACGGAGGTGTTCCAAAAGGAACACGTAACACACGCAGAAAGGAAGGTCCCTTAATATTCCATCTGTGAGGTGTTGAAAAGTAGCCCCAACATTATGAAGGCCAAACCAGGAGTAATTGAAGGTGTATGTACTAAAAGAGGTAGTGGTGGAGGTCTTGGGATGTCTTCTGGGTTCATAGGTACTTCATAATAACCCTTCAGGAGGTAAAAGGGGAGAACACCTTTACTTTGTGCAAGTAGGCGGTGACGTGGATGATGTTTGGAAGCGGGTAGTTGTCTGGTTTTATCTGCATGTTCATACGCCTGTAATTCCCAAAAGGGTGCAGGGAGCCATCTCTCTTCAGGAATATGCGTAAGGGCGAAGACCATGGGTTTGAGGTTTTTTGGCTGAGGCCATTTTCTTCCATTTCATTGAACGTTTATTTAGTGGCTGTCAAACTATCCAGTGGCAGACTCCTGAATCTAGAAAACAACTATGGGCCTGTAGTTTTGATATAGTGATAAATATCACGTTTGTCGGGAACCATGATCGTTTGGCAAAGTTCTGGACGGAAAACTTACGGGTACGGCATGAGGAGATGAACGTAGACATCCATGGGTGGGCTGATGTGGATATTGAGGTTGGAGGTTTACAGAGGTATCGACGCGTAGGAGTCTGCTTTGAATAACCCTCAGTGAGCAACATGAATCAGGAGGTGAAAATGGGAGAGGTAATACGCACAGAGGATTGGTAATGTGACCTTAGCAACAAGAAACTTCTAATGATATTTGGCACTCCCAAACGGTAATGTGAGGCTCTCGTACCTGTGGGTGGGGATCGTAAGATCCGTTGGCAGCTACAAGGCAGATGTCAGCAGGCTTAGAC
>NC_090729.1:151160179-151192679 GCF_036898095.1 Palaemon carinicauda
TAGGAATTCTTATATGATGCAGTTAGTTTTTAGATCGGCGATTTAGGTAACCGATCATGCCCTTCGCGAGGCTTAGTTGCCTAGTCGTCTGGCCCTAGTACTTTCATGCATGATATAAGTTTTCCGAGTGTTATGTTATTGAAGCTATAAGCAAATATTTTATACATGTAAGATATTGTTGAATTTTCTTTTCCAAAATTGTATACGAGAGAGTTTCGGTGAATTAGGTAATCGATTCTCACCGCTCCTAGGCTAGTAGCTTATGGTACTGTAGTATACTTTCGCACATCCCCGATTGTTCTTTTCTCCTCTGGAGACTAGGTTCAATCCCTCTCCCTCTGAGTGAGCCTTAGGCTTAATCCTAGTGGTTCTATCTGAATGATATTCAGGTATAACTATTCTATAATATGTCTGTCCTGACCTGATAACCTGAGTGACTGGTATTTTGGGTTGGAGCAGAACATCAGAGTTTCTAGTCTGTGGTCTGCATCTTCCTAGCATTGAGAATGAGTTTCCTTTGCTAGGTTAGGCGCGGACAAAGGAAGCTTTGCTTCCCTAGTCCACGTCTGAAGGATTCTGTACGAGATGATTCCTTCCTCTAGTGGTCTAGCAGACTGTCCTGTGTTGTTTTTCTCGGGCTGGAGAATAAGTTTTCTCCATTGCCTGGTGAAATAACTACACCTAACTTTGTTCTGGTTTGGAGGATAGCAAGTATTGGCTGTTTTCCTCCCTGATAGCAAGTATTGGCTGTTTTCCTCCCTAATAGGCAACTCTAGGTTAAGATGAGCTTCCCTAACTGCTGAGCGTGTCTCATACTAGAACAAAATTTATAGGACCCTTATCCCTCCCCCCCCCCCCTCTCTTTCTTTCTTTTGGCCGCAGTCCTACTTCCGTACCTAGCGTAGGTTAGGATGGAGGACCGGCTCAGCTCCTGCTGGCCGGCAATTACGTGCCGGCCGGCAGAGACCCTTTTTCTTTTGCAGAGTGAATCTCAGGCCTCCCTTAGTCTCCCTTCCACTTCTGCCAGTAGAGTCCGACAGCTAAGGATTTCTTGGAAGCCTGAATGCTACATTCTCCCATTCCATATATTCACTCTTTCTGGATGGAAGATCGTATGGCAATGTTGCCTTATAACCTTATATCCATACTGTTTCTCTTACTAGTGTTTTTTACCCCTACCACGGCTGCCGGCTGTTAGGCAAGTGGAGGTTCTCTGGTTCTTAGCCACTGTCGGCAAAAATGGGTATTGCTACCTTTGCCTGCCGGAAGTGGAAACACATCCCGAAATCTGCTGGCCACTACGATTGGCGACGGCAGCCGGGTGTTAGTGTTTTCAGCAATCATCGCCGGCCGGCACACATTTGTGAACCAGTGACCTACCGCCTATTAGTTAAAGGTAGTATATCTTTGAATTATACAGGGGTAAATGCCATCCGCCGGCACGTCCCGGCGCGTGCTGGCCGGCACAGCAGCATGCGCTGTACAGTAGTTACTATATTTGTAGTGTAGTACACACTGTATTAATAAAACTACAATACAGAGTTAGTTGTAACACTAAAGTTCTTCCAACATACTTAATGTTATCTTGTACAGCCTTTAAGTATATCAAAACTTTATTTCAAAGGGTGAGCTACACCTTAAATTTCCGTTTAGGAAATTACATAAGAATTAACCTCAGTTTTAATATCTTGGGAGGTTACAGCAATTGGCTGGACAGGAAATACAAGTATGTGTCTTTCCTTTTTTTTTATAGCTTTACTGTGTAAGCTACATGTTCTAATATAAGTGAAAAGCCTTCACTTGATACTCATGGATTTTCCTTCTCTTTACAGGAGGACCATCCGAAGTGTGAGAATGTATTCTGCAATGTCCGCAGTAAGAACTTCTGTGGACATCAGTTTTGCTGGAGGCACGCAGAATGCACAGCCTCCAGAGGTGATCTCCGGTATTGGGACCCTCAGGTTTGTACAGTATGTTCTAACCTGATTACCGAGGCATTTGCCAACCCTAAGTCGACGGAGTCAAGGGATGCTGCCAGGGAAAAGTTACAAACCTGGGTATGGGGTTTTCAGAAAAACACCTCAGCCCCCTACCTTCCAAATGACAAGATGAGGGCCTACCTTTTCCCTAAAGCATCGGCTGATGCAGTCATTCCTTAGCCTCAGGTGGAGATACCAACTGCCCAGAATCCGGTAGATTCTGAAATCTTGGCTGCCCTTCAAGACATCCAATTGGACGATAAGATGTCGGAGGTGTCGGATTCTACAGAAAAGGACCTTCTAGGAGAAGGTCAGGAGGAGGAGCTGTCCCAGGCTCCTGAAGTAGAAGAGGAAGAAATCGACGAGGTGTCAGTTACATCGGTTCCGGACCCAGAACCTGTTCCCTCTACATCGTCTGCTATCCCAGATGAACGGGGAAGGATTCTTTCTTCTATTGTTGAGATGATTCAACAAATTCAAAAGAAGAATGATGAGGAGGAAGCTGCAATGAAACTGGAGATACATAGACTTGCAGCATCACGTGGGCCCCAGAAGCAACTCAACATGAAGGATCTTCCTTTGTACTCGGATACCAATCCTTGGAGGTATGCCAAACACATGCCAATGATAACCGGGAAGATCGTTATTTCAGAAAAGTTGGGAGCAATTCCCCTGGAAGAGGAATTTTGCCCCAACAAAGATTCTTATCCGGACTGCTATGTCTGTCTTAGGAAGGAGCCAGCCTCAAAGGAGGAGACGAACCCGAAGGAGGTCATAGTTCTTGACCATAGTAAAGCACAGGCGTTACTAGCGAGCTCAAAAGAGAGGGTCTTCACGAACTCAAAGGTGCCAGCCTTGAGTAAGAAGCTTCCCTCCTTTGTGGCCTCTCCAACCAGAGCTTTTCCCTTCATGGAAAAGGGATATAAGGCAGCTTAAAGGTGGTGGAGGCAGGGAAACCATGCCCTTCCTTGGAGGAGTGCAAGCCGTTATCTCTGACCTTGCCCTTGGACCAAGAAGACTGGAAGGACGTACATCTTACCTTCTCAGTCGGGAAGCTGGAAGCTTATATTGCTGAACGTCAGTTTGGTGAGGAACTTCCAAAGCTGTCGGAGGTTCTCTTGCGCAGAGAGCAGGAGATGAAGGAAAGACCTGCGGCATCGATATCGTTGCAAACAACATTAGAAACGATGGCAAGTGACCCCAAGAACCAGGATATGTTCATGGTAGTGGCCAAAACCCATCTGGCCACAGTTACAAAGGATCTCTATAGCTTTATTAAAGCTAGGAGAGCCTGTAGAGCAGTGGTTCCCAACCTTTTAAACATGGCGACCCATTTTAGAACAAGCAATCAGGAAGCGACCCCAATATATACACATTCATTTTTTTATACAATAAACTGCCATATATTGCGATTATTGAATTATAGATTATCTATTCATGAAGTAACCATACATTCCGTAAATTCATGATTAGTTTCAAATTTATTCATAATTCCAAAGCTGCTACAAAACATAATTAATTGTAAATCAATCAAAATTATTTAAACAAATCCCCAACGTTATGTAAAGCGTGTTTATGAATTGACCTTAATTAGATGGCTGGTGTTGCAGTTTTTTAGCTAGCAATTCTATCCTGGGCTCCGTTGTCGTCTTCCACATTTAATTGATTCGGTATTTGTTTTTAAGGATGAGAATTTGGGAGAAGGCTGCTTCATATAAGTAAGTTGTTGGGAACGGCAATAAATTCTTTATTGCGATTTCTGATATTACTGGGAATTTTTGGATATTTTTGCCCAAATTTCTTGTAGTTGCAGTTCACCAAACCATGATTTAGCTTCAAATTGGTTTTTTCAGTCGATGAATTCTTCTTCTGCTGCTTCAGGGACCTCAGATACACTGACATTGAAAGGGTTGATTGTAAGGGAGAAAGATTTGTAACATTCATCATGAAAATAACTTCTTATTTGAAAAGTAATATTTTCCAAATGGACTTGTATCAAGCCATATAAGTCATCGATTTCATTTGCCGCTTCTTCAACAAAATGGGCAAGTGTTGGGAACGTGTATAATTCCTTTTGTTTGATTTTGGTGATTCAGAGTTCCAATTTCATTTTAAAAGACAATACCTTTTCAGACAAAAGTATTATCGTACTTTCCTTACCCTGTAATCTTGTATAAATACTATTAAATATCTCAGAAATATCGGCCAGGTATGCTAATTTGCACAACTTAAATTCATCCGTAAACAATGATTCATATTCATTTGCATTTTGAGAAGTGAGAAATATTTGCAGCTCTCCTCCCAAGTCAAAAAATCTTTTCAGTGCCTTTCCTTTCGAGAGCCACCTTACCTCCATGTGAAACAGTAGTGCTTCGTGTGTTGAACCCATATCGCCACATAAAACGTCTAAGAGCCGTGTTGCAAGTGGCCTTGATTTAACGACATTTACTGCTTTAATCACTCGGCTAAGCACTTCTTTGAATGATTCAGGTAACGTCTTGGTAGCTAATACTTGTCGATGAACCATGCAGTGAGTCTCAATTGCTTCTGGAGTGACTTTTTAACTAACGATTGAAGCCAGACATACAGCCGTGCATCGTAGATGCCCCGTCAATACAAACTCCGCACAATTTCTCCCATTCGATCAAACGTACTTTGAAGAAATCATCTATCAAATAAAAAATATCAGCATCAGTAGTTGAAGTTTTCATTTTTATAATACCGAACATACACAAGAAGTTGTGAAAAGTTTGTCACATCAGTAGTTTCATGAAGATGTTACATTAAGTTAAATAGTACAATGCAAACATGGATTGATAAAGGGAACATTTTCTCCCGAATCATGATATTATGATCCTAAGAACCCCTCTAGGTACTCCAAGATAGGTATTATAATGAGTTTTAGGTGTCCGTGGCGTCAAAAAAATGAGAGAGCGAAAGATTGTTGGAATCTAACTCACACGTTAGCCAACCTATTCAGTTATTTAACCATTGATGTAATGCTCTTACAGAAATTAGTTGAGTTCAGAAAGTAATGAATTCAAAATGTTTCAACATTCAGAAAATATAGATGCTTTGGTATGGTACCTATTGCGCAAACATGCAGCATATTCTATAAATGATTTCAGTGGTCTAATATACCAATAACTGTTGCTGATGTGTTACTCCCCTTGTAAAGAATTTATTTAACTGTCTTAATATGTTTTATCACCTTGTTTTACATAATATTCCCATTTGGGGTCGCGACCCACATGTTGGGAACCACTGCTGTAGAGAGTTCGTGTTTGCCTCGGCTGCGGTGAGGCACGAACCAAGGAAACTGATCTCCTTTCGTATCTGGGGTAAGGACCTCTTCCCCAACGAAGTGGTTAAGGAGGTAGTAGACAAGGCCGCCACAGAGAATAGGAACCTTCTCAAAAAGTGGGGGCTTGGATCTTAAGAGAAAGTCTTCTCCGGATGAGGGTCCCCAACCCAAGAACAAGACAAAAAGGCCTAGGCCATTCTCTCGGCCGGCTAAACCCTACCGACAGCAACAACAATAACTTCCTGTGACCGCGGTGCCTCAGATAGTGGCACAACCTCTAACCACGTACCAGCTGGTACCTCAACAAGTGGCGACACAGTCGCCAGTTTTTAACCCAGCCTTCAAAAGGCAGACTTCTTCCTTTCGTTCGAAAGCTAGAGGAACAGCCAGAGGTTCTTCTAGGTGCCCTTCAAGGGGAAGGGGATCCAGGGGAGGACGCGGTCAAGGAGGCAAGGCCTCAGGTCCACAACAGCAAAAGTGAGATACTTCCAGTAGGAGGGAGACTACAGTTATTTAGGGATCGCTGGACCTTCGATCCCTGGGCCCACAGCCTAATAAAGAATTGACTAGGTTGGAGCTGGAGCAGTCCTCCACCTCAATTTCCTCAATTCTCCCAACACTCAACCCCCGTTCTGAAAGAATATGTCCGAGAGCTCTTAGACAAAAGACTAATCCGGAAAGTTAAGTCCATCAAATTCCAAGGAAGACTGTTGTGTGTTCCAAAGAAGGACTCAGAAAAACTCAGAGTCATTCTCGCCACTCAACAAGTTCATAGTGAGCTACAAGTTCAGAATGCTCACACTTCAACACATAAGGACCCTACTGCCCGAAAGGGCATATACCGTCTCTACAGACTTGTCTGACGCTTATTGGCACGTTCCAATTAATCGTCACGTCTCCTCCTACCTACGCTTCAAGTTACATAGAAAACTTTACGCCTTCAGAGCCATGCCTTTCGGGCTAAACATAGCCCCAAGGATTTTCACGAAGCTTGCGAATGCGGCCGTCCATCAATTACGCCTAAAGGGGGTCCAAGTAGTAGTCTACATAGACGACTGGCTGGTGTGGGCAGCATATAGGACAGAATGCATGCAAGCTTCTAAGATAGTGATCCAGTTCCTGGAACATCTGGGATTCAAGATCAACATCAAAATGTCTCGACTTTCTCCAGCTCAAAAATTTCAGTGGTTGAGAATCCACTGGAATTTGGAGTCACATCGACTTTCCATTCCTGAGAAGAAGAGGAAAGAAATAGCAGGATCTGTCAAGAGACTATTGAAATCCAAATGGATATCAAGACATGAACAGGAGAGAGTGCTGGGCTCTCTACAGTTTGCATCGATAACAGACCCAGTGTTAAGAGCACAGCTAAAGGATGCAACAGGTGTCTGGAGAAGATATGCATCAAACACGCGAAGAGGTCTAATGAGACCACTACCGACTCGACTGCGAACGCTTCTCAAGCCATGGTCCAATGCCTAGCAATTGAAGAAATCAATACTTCTTCAACCTCCTTCCCCGTCAGGGACTATCCACACAAACGCTTCTAAGGAAGGCTGGGGAGGTCACTCTCATCAGAAGAGAGTCCAAGGAGCTTTGTCCAATCTTTTCAAGTCATTTCATATCGACTTTCTAGAAGCCATGAGCATTAAGATTAAAATATGGATATTTTTATCATGGTATGTCTTTTAAGATTGTTCCCTGATTCAAGCAAAAATCCACTCGCTTTAACCCTTCCTTAGGAAGGGTTGACGTTGTACCCTAAGGGGATGGTGGTAGAGATGCAAAATTTGTTCCTATGCGGATACAACTGTTATCCAATAGTTAATAAGAGCAGACACATTGAGGGATATATCAGGAATTCATACTGACATTGGTGACTCTTATACAAACTTTGCTTTATAATATATAGGGCGAGACCACAATACAAGCTTGTCATTTTGTCATCCATAATTATTATGTACACCTCGAGACTTTTTCCAGAGTCTGGTACGACTCTTCCCTGTAGGGGGCATGGAGCACTAACATTGTTCATGCTTAGATGAAATGATGTATGACGGTAACATCATAGGTCTCTAGGTCTAGACGGACCAGGAAAATACTTTCTTGTGAGTACGGCACCGGTTGAGAATCCACAGATAGAGTAATGCTCTGGTAAACTTCTATTGGGACGACATGGCCTGAGCCCAAAACACGGATTTTGAGCGAAGCGAAAAATCTATTTTTGGGTGGGGTAACCATGTCGTCCTGATGGACAGCCCTTCCTTTTATTGTAAAAGGGCATATTAACCCTTCCCTATAATACAGTATCTGTACCACCTCGTATATCGCTACAAGGAATAAAGAGGGCGCTACCGCCTTCGTTAGATACGCACTGGAAACGGAATAGGAGAGATTCCTTATGAGCTGCTCTCTTTTCATTATTGTTTCAGATTCTTGCCACTGTAACCCCTCGAAGCGTTAAGACTGTTTGGGGTGAAGATAGCTATGTGACGTGTCATCAGATGTCAGGATGCCTGAAAACTTTAGATCAATCAATCAATCCTCTGATATTATGCAATATCCCTGTTAGATTTATTTAGGGATATTCGCTCCAGGAGTTAGAATTCTGGATACCTTAAGGTAAAATTCTCTGGGAATATCACTGTAGTCAAATATACCCTAGGAAGCTACCTTTTGGGAACTTCCATCAGAACAACATGGCTACCTCACCCAAAAATAGATATTTCGCTTCGCTCAAAATCCGTTATACACATATATATATATGTATATATATATATATATATATATATATATATATATATATATATATATATATATATATATATATATATATATATATATGTATATATATATATATATATATATATATATATATGTATATATATATATATATATATATATATATATATATATATATATATATATATATATATATATATATATATATATATATATATATATATATATATATATATATATATATATATATATATATATATATATATATATATATATATATATATATATATATATATATATGTATATATATATATATATATATATATATATATATATATATATATGTATATATATATATATATATATATATATATATATATATATATATATATATATATGTATATATATATGTATATATATATATATATATATATATATATATATATATATATATATATATATATATATATATATATATATATATATATATATATGTATATATATATATATATATATATATATATATATGTATATATATATATATATATATATATATATATATATACATATATATATATATATATATATATATATATGTATATATATGTATATATATATGTATATATATATATATATATATATATATATATATATATATATATATATATATATATATATATGTATATATATATATATATATATATGTATATATATATATATATATATATGTATATATATATATATGTATATATATATATATATATATATATATATATGTATATATATATATATATATATATATATATATATATATATATATATATATATATATACATATATATATATGTATATGTATATGTATATGTATATATATGTATATATATATATATATGTATACATATGTATATATATATATATATATATATATGTATATATATATATATATATATATATATATATATATATATATATATATATATATATGTATATATATATGTATATATATATATGTATATATATGTATATATATGTATATATATATATATATATATATATATATATATATATATATATATATATATATATATGTATATATATATATATATATATATATATATATATATATATATATATATATATATATATATATATATATATATATATATATATATATATATATATATATATATATATATATGAGATGTTTATTGGCAACTGGGAATATTTTTCACATAAAAACGTCATTGTATGCGACATTATAAAAGTTTAATCATAAGTTAATGATAAACAAGGTAATTATGAAAAAAAATAATAAAAAAATAGAAATGGCTAAAAGGCTACAATTTTTAATCATGCACAAGTATATTAATTAAACTGTGTTATTATTACTAGATTAGACCACAATTCTTTCTGAACAGGATACTGCTTTTAGAGGTATCCTTTAGGGTAACAGAAACAGTCATTGTGAAAGAAAATGAAATAGGCTGCGTGGTGCTGCAAACCCTTTGAAACTACTTAGCGGCTGAAGAACGAGTATAATGATTCTAAGTGATACTCGACTCTAAAAAATACTAGGAATAAAAACAAATATTTTATCATCCGAGCTATTGAAAGAGAAGACTATGTTAATAGTTCCAATTAACTACCAAATTCTATCAGTAACATGTGTTATTATAATAATGACAAAAGAGTAAAGACTCATCGCCATCTTTAGATAAAGTAGCTAGTAATAGGTTGATTTATCACCATAGAGTAGAGTTACAAATTAGCTGACACTTCCGGAAGATGGTAAACCGATGTACACTGCCTCACATTGGTGCAGATTCCCTAGCACATGTCCACATCCTGGTCAATATTGCACTGAAACCAACCCCTACTCGTCCACAATTCTGACCTCCATATCAGCATGCCTATGGATGTCTATGAAGATCTGCTCAATTTAAATCCTGATGTCTTCCAATCAGAGACCCGCCAGACGCCCATAGTTACTTCACAGCACGGTATCTATCGTGATATCAAGACAACGGGGCCTTAATGTCGACAAGCTTCATATATTTGACATTAGACCGTTTGACAGCTGCTAAATGCACATTTTGATGGAAAAGAAAATATGGTCCTTTGATAAAAAGCCTCAAGCCAATGTCCGTCGCCCATGCTCATTGTCTTGAAGATGGATGGACCCCTAGGCCCTTATGTGAATTCCAGACGCCTTAGAATCCAGATGGAACCAGATCACTACCTGCTCTTCAGTATCGCCAATAACACCATCTACCTTCACGGTGCTTAAATTTTTTTCGACCCGCGATCTCATGAAGTGGTAATAATAAAAGGCCATGAGCCCAGAAGACATCCCCAAGATTGCCATCACCCCCACCTGAACAATTACCACCTCCCCCCACCGTAGACAATTGTCCCCCGAGGACAATTACCACAGTGGACAGTTACCTCCTAGGAACCTAGGACAATTATTTCATAAGACAGTTAACCTCTAGGGCAACTACCCTCTCTTAAGAGTACAAAAATTGGCCCTTAGAAGATTTAAAAAAGGGTAGAAATAAAAAGGTTAAAAAACTATTTTTCAAAATTTTTTATTCAATATTATGATAGGTTAAAGTCATACATATTTACGAGGGCACCAATTTTCATACAAAAATCTTATAAGAAAGCTGTAATTGTCATGAAAGTTAAAGCGGAATAATAAACACTTGTTTAAAATTTCCAAATTATGTGCAATATTTTGAAACATTTTACCGCATCTCAGTATTCATAATTCATATTGACTGAAAAATTTCCGCTGAAAGACCTAAATATTTCTTTAGAGACTGTCTAGCAAAACCCGCTAAAGATTGAATCATATGTATTTGTTGTAATGTTTGCTCTCTTTTAATGTAAAACTTCCAAATATTTGAATGGCAACAACCAACATTCCCTAATAAGCTTCTGTGCCACCCTTCCACGGCAAATATACTTTTAATTACTACTTTTTTTGACTTAATGTAGGAGCTATATTTTAACGACTTTTGGATGGTGTCTTAGGGAACCCCTCTTCTGTGTACATTATGTAGATGGCACACTAACATTCTCCCATGTCATCTACACATCGTCTATCACCACCTGTGGCACAACAGCCTTATAACATATGCAACTCATGTGCCTTTGGTGCCAAGTAAGTGACATTCTTGAGTTATCACATGACTCCCGGGGGCACTCATTTCCTCCTGAGAAGCTGTCAACAGAACAAAAGTTCCCCCCTCCCTCGACTGCCCAAGAATTGCAGGAGTTCTTAAAAATGGGGAACTGTTTCCACCAGTTCTTGGTAGGCATCGCTACTACTCATGCCACAATCTATGACTCCCTTAAGGGCAAGCAGGAAAATAATGGAGTATGGACTTCTTCGGGATGGGCTTTCCTCAACGCAAAGAAAACTAAAGCAACTGCTATTACTCTCACCTTCCCCGTCCCAACTGCTCACCCACTTTCCCCCGATACCAGTGATGTTGCTGTAGGGGCGGTATGTGAACAAATCAACAATGGATCACCCCACCCATTGGCCTTTTTCAGTAGAAACCTTCTTAAGCCATAATCCAGGTACTACATCTTCAAGAGTGAACTACTGCCGTTGTGTGTATATATATATATATATATATATATATATATATATATATATATATATATATATATATATATATATATATATATATATATATATATATATATATATATATATATATATATATATATATATATATATATATATATATATATATATATATATATATATATATATATGTGTGTGTGTGTGTGTGTGTGTGTGTATATATGTTCAGGTTCAGGTTCAGGTTCCGGGGTGAGGCATAGCCTTTACAACGGCGCCTCTAACGCATATCTTCTTGTACTGCTTTGTCTTTTCTTCCACATTACGTTTAATACTTCTTTTTTCTTTTCTATATTTGTTTCACTAAATAAAAATAATCCTACTATTTTCTTTGGGTCTTCGTCGTATGGTTGTTGTAGCTCAATTACTTTATTCCTTTCTTTTCTATATTCCTGGCAAAATAACAAAAAATGTATCAAATCTTCCTCCTCATTTTCACAAAAATTACAGTTTACATTCCCTCCATTGTGTCTATTTACAATATTTAGTTTTAACGTATTAGTTCTTGCTCTAAAAAAATATCACTGAAGCAAATGTATTGTCATAAATTAACTCTTCCTTAATTTCTTTCTTCCACGTTCTATATATTTCTAGGCTCGCTTTACTTTCTATTTCTTCTTTCCACTTCTCAATATCCCACTTTCTGGTTTCCGCTTTTATTTCTGCCTTGTTCATTCTTCTTATTTGTCTTATACCTAAACTTAATTCTTCCAAATACTTTGCAGGTTGTTTCCACCATCTTCCTTCTTTTTCTTGAATATCCTGGATAATTATTTTCAGTATTTCCTTCTTTCCATTCAGGGTACGATTTAAGTACTGCAGCTTCCCATCCATCACCCTTGTTTTCATAGAAGATGCACCTATCTCCCCTCTTAGAGCAGTATTAGCTGTGCTTTTAGTGGCACCTAAAATCTTCCTATATACCCCATTCTCTATTCTTTGTAGTTTCTCTATTTCAGTTTCTGTTAGATTTATAACATTTGTTCCATACAAAATAGATGGTAAAGCAATACTTTTCCAGAACGTTTTTCCTATCATCACTTTATTGCAACTTTTCTCTATAACTGAATATGTTAGATTAGCTAATTTTTGTGCCTTTTCTATCATTACCCTTTTCTGAGTTTTAAATATATTCCTACTATTGTCTAGCTTTATTCCTAAGTATGTCAAACTTTCTACTACTTTGATTCCCTCTATGTTATCTGGCTTTTCTTTCATATTGTAAATCATAATATTACTCTTCTCTTTATTAATTTCCAACCCACATTTTTTACTAGTTTCTACTAATATCTGAATGTTACGCTTAGCATTATGTATATCCTGTGCAATTATTAAGGCATCATCTGCAAAAAATAATGATTCTATCTTTATTAGCTGATTTCTGAAACCGTTTCCTTCCTCTTCTATTTTCTTCATGATAATATACGTAATCAGTTTAAAAAGTGAAGTTGATCCTGTGCAACCTTGTTTAATTCCACTTGTAACTTCCATTTCTTGTTCTATACCTTCTCCTAAGTCAATGCCCGTAGTATCTCCTTGATAAATATTTGCAATTGCACTTATGATTTTGGTGTTAATTTTATATTCTTTTAAAACTTCTATTAATACCTCCCTTTTTACCGAGTCAAATGCTTTGCTAAAATCTATCGCAGTTACTATTAGAGGTTTCTTGTTACTATAGCTCTCTTCCACACAATACTGTAATATAAAGATATTGTCCTCTATCCTGCCTCCACCTGTAAATCCTGCTTGACATTCATTGTCTTCTTCATTCATTCTTATGTGGTTTTCTATTTCCTCTTTCACCATCATCATGAATATTTTATAAGAAATATTTAATAGAGCTATGGGTCTTAAGTCTTTTGCCATTGGCCTTCTTTTCTTTTCAATCATCTTTGTTCTTGACTTCTTCCACATATTTGGTTTTTCTTTTTCGTCCAACTCATTTTGATAACATTTCTGTAAGGTTTCAAGACATATTTTGCTTTTTCCTAGTCCCTTATATAGTTCGGGTTTTAGGCCATCTGGTCCTGCCGCTTTTTTTGCCTTTAATTTTCCCAGGCAATTCTTTACTTTTTCTGTTGTAATTTTTGGATTTTTCATTGGTTTTATTTTTCCTTTTGTCACCATTACAAGGTCATAGTGTTCCCTAAGTATGTCCGGGATATTATATTCATCTATTCTTGTTGTATCTTCCTGATGTGCTATTTCATTTTCATATTCTATCTGTTTTTCTTCATTCCAAACTGAGTCTATTCTATTTTCATGTTTACAATATATAGTTTTCCAGTACTTGATTAATTCCTCTTTTGTTTCTTCCTTATTTAGCTTATTTCCTTGTTCTCCATAAAGTTGTATAACTTTGCCATGGGCTTTCTGTCTGTTCCTTATTCTATCAATATTCTCCCAGAGTTTTTTATTTTCATCCATTTTTATTTCTTCTGTTACCTTTTTTTCAAATCTAGTAATTTCCTTCTTTATCATTTCTTGCACTTCCCTCTTCTTTTGATCATATCTCTCTTCTAATACCTTTTTTACTTCGATGTTGGATTCATTTCTTTTCTTTCTGTTTAAATCCTTCCTTTCCTTTATGCCTTTTCTTATTTCATCGTTCATCCAGGGTTGCTCATGTACCTTTTCTTCATCAAGAACTTTCCTTTTATATATTCTTGCCAATTTTTCTTCTGCAGCCTCTTTTATTATCAGATCCATTCCTTCTATTCTGTCTATTTGTCTATCTCTTACAATTTCCTCTACTCTTGTTGTATATTCTCTTAAACTATTTTCATCTGTATTTTACTTCCTCCCACCTTCCTTTATTAAAATTTTTGTTCTGTTCACTCATGAATTCCAGTTCTATAGTGATCAGATTATGATCTGAGATGTCAAAATTCAATTTTTCGTCGTCTATAATCATTTCCCTAAAGTGCTTATACATTTGTTCGTTTACTAGTACGTAGTCTATTACACTTTTTTGTTGCAATCTTTCCCATGTATATATACCTTTACATCTTGAATCTCCATTCAATAGGACTAACCCATGGTCATTCATCCAATCGAGAATCATTTCCCCGTTCCTGTCTAAATTCTGGTAACCTAAAAATCCTACATGTCCGTTGAAATCCCCTAATATCATCAATGCCTCTTCTTCATTTAGATTTCTAATAATTCTTTCACATTCCTGTTTTATTATTTTATCCCTACTTTTGTCTTCTTCAGTATTCCCTGCTGAAAAATAAACCAACAATAATCTAAATGTATGCTTATAAGCATTACACTTAACATGCAATAGGTCTTTACTATTAGTTTCTATCTTTTCCAATTCTAGACTGTCACTATTTCTATAAAGTATCATCAAACCTCCTTTTTTATCATCCATATTCCTCATATTTTCTACTTTTATAACACCCTTACTTAAATTTAATCTATCTAACTTTTGGTGTGTTTCTGTCAAGCAAAAAAGTTTATTTCTACTATTTAATTCCTTCTCAACTTCCATCAGTTTTTGTTTTGTTAAGCATTGTATGTTCAACAAGTAAATCTTAAAGTTTTCTTTAATTTTGTGTTTATAGTCTTCTTCTTTCCTTAAAGTTCTTGCGTGTCTTCCTCGTTCCGACGAAAATTTTCCCTTCTGTGCAATTTTCCTTTCTTTATGAACCATCCATCTTCACCATTTTGTCTCTTTGTTTGTAATTCTTCCCTTAAGCACCTATCTTGCTCTCTCTCTCTCTCAACGTTAGATCTGGCGCTACAAAGATTCTACTTTCTCTTGTTTCTGGACAATTTCTAAAGTTCTTAGCCTTTCCTATAATTGTCCACTTCTCTCTTTCACTTTTCATTTTTACTAGTAATGGCCTAGGTTTATTTCTTTGGTTTCTAACCTCTTGGCTATCAGTTGGTCTATTACCTATTTCCAACCTACCTAACCTGACTGTTTCCACTACTTCAACTCCAGTTACCCCTATATTATCTTTGAACAGTCGCTCACACCTATCCTTATCCTTTCTTTGTTTTTCCTCTGTGCTTCCTTCTATGCATTCCTCGACATTATATATTACCAGATTATTTTTCCTCTTTTCCTTTTCCATTATCTCTTTAACCTCTTCTCTAACTTCTTCCCTGATGGCTTCTATAGGCATATTAACTCGTCCTACCTGTGCCGAACCTATCGAGTCCTTTATTTCTATTATTGCTTGTTCCAGTACCTGCAGCCTATCCATTAGCCTATCATTAATCTCCTTCATCTTTTTAAACTCAACCTTCATATTCCTATATGATCCCCTACATTCTCTACAAAACCAAGAGAGACTTTTGTTATTCTGCAGCACTTTGTAATCTTCCCTGCTTATTTTAACACAACCATTGTGGAACCAAGACTCACAGTAGTCACAGGCGATTCCATATTGTTTCTTGGTTACCTCTCTGTCGCACATGGCACAGTCAGCCGGTTCCCTTTCCATTTCTTCGTCTGATGAGGTTTCTACATCCTCGTTCCTCACCATCTTCACTTTCGGCTTCGTTCCGGTCTTGCCCTTATTTTCCATATTCGATTTTGAGCCCATAACACCTTAATGTCCTTAATTTTCTTCACTTAAATCAAATAATGTATGCGTGTGTTTGTATTTGTTTATAAATGAGCGTGATTATTGCTATAATTTTATGTCGTATTTATTAAAGGGGAACTAAAAATTTTCCTTAGACAAAATAAGCGAAAATTTATATTTCGGTGAGGTTGAGTGTATAAAGTATGTAAATACATCTCCATGGACGATTATATGTATTCAAATAGGTATGTGTCCATGTATAAACATATGTATGTGTTTTAATTAATTCATATAAATTCAGTTTAATAGGACCTATTTTTTCCTCTTTCTTACTCATAAAACTTTTAGCTTTATCGTTGCAGAAGAAAAATTGGTCAGCAAAAATTGTCATAGATATTATCTGGATAATGCCTCTGCTGACAGAGGAAGCTCGATATTCGCTGAGTCGCTTTGCGTTGGTGATTTGCTAAGCTTTCTGCAGATGGAGGTTCATGAGAGGGATCAGGTGCGGAAAAGGAGGATTAGGCGGAATGAGAGGGAGAGGAATAGAGCTGGAATAGTAATGTGGAAGAGGAGAAGAAAGAGCAATACGTTGGGATTGAGGAGGAGGAACATGGTGATATGGATACTATGAAGATTAGTCAACACAAAAGTCTGAAGTAGAATGTTTTCCAGCGGATAAAATGAAAGGAGTAAAATAAGAGAGAGAGAGAGAGAGAGAGAGAGAGAGAGAGAGAGAGAGAGAGAGAGAGAGAGAGAGAGAGAGAGAGAGAGAGAGAGAGAGATAGCAAAATTTCTCTCACTCCCAGTATTCACGATGTATCTGGTGTCATTGGTACTCGTTGGTTTTTGCGATTTTCTATCATCAAACTTAATGAAAACACGAACAGGAAAATGACAAATGTCTTGAATAACGAAAGACTAGGTGATAGTCGTAATATTGGCCTTACTTTTAATTTTCCAAATTACAGTAGTTTCATTACCAGGTTCATAACACCAACATATAATTTCCCCATTTCAAAGGTTTAAATGCCACACATGAGTGGCAGGAGCAAGGGACGGTCACATTGCCCTATTGAGCAGGACAATGCCCTAGAGACTGTCCATATACACATATGATCAGGGCCCAAGCCCCCTCTTCACCCAAGCTAGGACCAAGGAGGGCCAGACAATGGCTGCTTATGACTCAGCAGATACCCCTATAGGCTCTCCCAGATCCACATCCTTAGCTCACAAGGATGATGAGGTTGCAGCTACCAACGAAACTAACGAGTTTGAGCAGGACTCGAACCCCAGTCAGACGTTCCCCAGCCAGCCACGTTACCACAGCGGCCACCAAAATCCTATTTCTAAAGTCACCTTTGGGAGGCTATTCATCAAACTACAATATTCCTTGTGTGGAATATTAAGAGTATTCTCATCTCGAAGTTTTGTCGAGAAAGGTTATCTTCGCGTTATTTCAAACTAAAATTATTTTACAATTATCTTTGCCCTTTCTGTGTACTTGCTTGGGAAAAGGCGCAGTTTCATTCCTATCCCTCTATGTCAAAAGCTTAGAAGCACCTCGGTCTTTGACCCTTCAAACCCTTTAACTTAAATTCCAGCTTACATAAATGAAAGGTCACTCTCTCTCTCTCTCTCTCTCTCTCTCTCTCTCTCTCTCTCTCTCTCTCTCTCTCTCTCTCTCTCTCTCTCTCTCTCTCTCTCTCTCATATTGGATCATTAAATGAGTTTGTAAAATACGCTTTTCGTGTGATTTATGTTTATCAATTACTAAAAATACACAAAAAAATAAATGAATTTGGTCGATTTATAACTCAATTTGGGTTACCAAAATTTATAATTTTCTTAAGAAATATATTAGACCTACAGAAAAAGCCTATTGACATTTTATTTCCCAAATAAAAATAGACAAATAAAATAGAATAAAAACATAACCTAAACCATAGGATTCACAAAATGATAATTAAAATGAGTTAATGAGATTTTTAGCATATTTCATGATATTTTTAGCGAAATAGCTTCCTTTTCAAGTGAAATGTATAATGGTAATAATTGTTGACATTTAAAAAACAGATAAACTGTCCACTTTTCAATAGAGTAAAAGAATGCAACATTGACCTAACATGGATCTCAACAACTGAATAAGAATTTAAAAACAAAAATTCGGTTATCACAGGCGTATATTTAGGACAATATACAACTACAAAGCATAGAATATATTTTAATAAATCTATTGAACGTCTCTTGCAATTTGATATAAAATACAATAAATTGCTCTGAATTCAACCAAATCATACAAAATTATTAAGAAAGGAACTTCTGCAAATAGAATAAAAACATAACCTAAACCATAGGATTCACAAAAGGATAATTAAAATGAGTTAATGAGATTTTTAGCATATTTCATGACATTTTTAGCGAAATAGCTTCCTTTTCAAGTGAAATGTATAATGGTAATAATTGTTGACATTTAAAAAACAGATAAACTGTCCACTTTTCAATAGAGTAAAAGAATGCAACATTGACCTAACATGGATCTCAACAACTGAATAAGAATTTAAAAACAAAAATTCGGTTATCACAGGCGTATATTTAGGACAATATACAACTACAAAGCATAGAATATATTTTAGTAAATTTATTGAACGTCTCTTGCAATTTGATAGAAAATACAATAAATTGCTCTGAATTCAACCAAATCATACAAAATTATTAAGAAAGGAACTTCTGCAATGAAAATATAAGGTCACTGGCGTATAGTAAACGTAAACCAAATGATAATCAAACATAAAAGAGTCGTGTTCTTTCTTTGAAAAAAAAAAAAAAATATAATCACATAACATCAAATTAGACAGTATTGCCTACGAAGCAACCCTTAAAAATGGGAGAATGTTTTTTCTCTTCATTTTCTTTTTTCACTTTTCATTCTCTTTGGCTCTGGCCAAGCAAAAACTATTCCTCTTTACTCAGGCATTCTGGAGGTAAACAAAAGACACTTTAGCTTGAATGAGGATGAACCTCCTCACTTGCAGGCCCGTCTTCCTTTTGACCTGCTAAGTTTCATTAAGGAATATTCGCTAGGTTTGTAAATCTCAAAATACTTGAAAGTTTTCGTCGTTCACTCCCTTTCCTATACATAAAATTTTTTTTCTAAATGTTCTTCTTTTTCAAACGAATAAAAACAAAAGCAATAATATTTATGAATCAGGGTTCAATTCCTGCTTCCCTTGATTGATTTCATGTAATGAGGCATCTATATATATATATATATATATATATATATATATATATATATATATATATATATATATATATACATATATAAAATTATATATACATATATATATATATATATATATATATATATATATATATATATATATATATATATATATATATATATATATATATATATGTATATATATATATATATATATATATATATATATATATATATATATATATATATATATATATATATATATATATATATATATATATATATAATATTTACAAGGTACGAGCACCACTACCTAGCAGGTGTTCAATGCTTGAGATGAACCCAATATGCCACAAGCAACGTTATTAGAAAAAAGTAGAAAAACTTAAAACTATGTTAAGGTACAAAAATTAAATATGCAGTTCTTAAAGAGAAAAAAATCAAATCACTCGTGAAGAGTTCTTTACATGCTAACTGAAAATATTGATTTCTCAGAGGATATGTGCAAATATATGACTTTTTTTTTATAAACAAAAGTCGCATAAGATTTCACATTTGCTCAAACAGAATAGAAATGGAATATAAATTCAGGGAAATATTCAAAGGGAATTTCATACCAGGGATAGGAATGACCTACTAGCAAAAAAGAAAAAAAAATCTTTCCTAGAACAAAATGCCATTAAAAATTTATTTATTCATGTCCTTCCCTTTTTCCTTTCATTTTTCAATAGGGGATTTTCATTCAAGACAAAATCTGGGGCACATCTTTGATATGGAGATCAGAAATGCATTAAACATCTCTTTCGAACAGTACGTCATGAAAGAATATAAGGTTCTATGGGAGTTCGTATTCCGACTGACAGGTGGACTTATTGAAATTAATTTCGCTCTGCATTTTACAATCCAATTGCACCGCCGGGTGTTGGTGAACGATGCGTTAGATTATTTTTGGAATGCTCTAGCTTAGAGTTCTTTAGGTCTTGAAATAGTTTTAAGAATAATGACCAGATTCAAATAATAGATATGGCTTACAACAAAATACTTTATTACATTGCTGAACAGAATTTACAACTTTAAAAATTATGACTTTGTGTAATAAATCGGTATCAAGCATGTTTAACTTTACAAATTTTCTATATTTGAAGTGTATTAAACTCATATCAAGAAAGCTTTATTTTACATAAAATACTTTGCATGTTTTATACCTTAATCTTTAAGTATAGATTTACTCTCGTCTGTAATAAATCTGAAGAAATCAAAATAATACACAAAAGACATTTACGTGATGAATTCTGCAAAGAGCACTAAACTTATTATAAAATCGGTTTCAATCGACAGATTTACTACACTTTATAGAAGACAGAAGTTTGTACTAAATCCTGAGAAATATATATATATATATATATATATATATATATATATATATATATATATATATATATATATATATATATATATATTTATATATATATATATATATATATATATATATATATATATATATATATATATATATATATATATATATATATATATATATATATATATATATATACATACATATATATATATATATATATATATATATATATATATATATATATATATATATATACATTTATAATTCAAGAGGTATTAGTTTGCTGAGTGTGGTTGGTAAAGTGTATGGTAGAGTAATGATTAATAGGCTTAAGGATAAAACAGAGAATGCAATCTTAGAAGTACAGGATGGTTTTAGAAGAGGTAGGGGTTGTATGAATCAGATTTTTATAGTAAGACAGATATGCAAGAAATATTTAGCAAAAGGTAAGGAGTTGTATGTTGCGGTTATGGATTTGGAGAAAGCGTATGATAGAGTTGATAGGGAAGCAATGTGGAATGTGATGAGGTTATATGGAGTTGGTGGAAGGTTGTTGCAAGCAGTGAAAAGTTTCTACAAAGGTAGTAAAGCATGTGTTAGGATAGGAAATGAAGTAAGTGATTGGTTTCCGGTGAGAGTGGAGCAGAGACAGGGATGTGTGATGTCGCCGTGGTTGTTTACCTTGTATGTTGATGGAGTGGTGAGAGAGGTGAATGCTCGAGTTCTTGGACGAAGATTAAAACTGGTAGACGAGAATGACCATGAATGGGAGGTAAATCAGTTGTTGTTTGCGGATGATACTGTACTGGTTGCAGACACAGAAGAGAAGCTTGGCCGATTAGTGACAAAATTTGGAAGTGTGAGAGAAGGAAGTTGAGAGTTAATGTGGGTAAGAGTAAGGTTATGAGATGTACGAGAAGGGAAGGTGGTGCAATGTTGAATGTCATGTTGAATGGAGAGTTACTTGAGGAGGTGGATCAGTTTAAATACTTGGGATCTGTTGTTGCAGCAAATGGTGGAGTGGAAGCAGATGTACGTCAGAGAGTCAATGAAGGTTGCAAAATGTTGGGGGCAGTTAAGGGAGTAGTAAAAAACAGAGGGTTGGACATGAATGTAAAGAGAGTTCTATATGAGAAAGTGATTGTACCAACTGTGATGTATGGATCGGAATTGTGGGGAATGAAAGTGATGGAGAGACAGAAATTGAATGTGTTTGAGATGAAGTGTCTACGGAGTATGGCTGGTATATCTCGAGTAGATAGGGTTAGGAACGAAGTGGTGAGAGTGAGAACAGGTTTAAGAAATGAGCTAGCAGCTAGAGTGAATATGAATGTGTTGAGGTGGTATGCCCATGTTGAAAGAATGGAAAATGGCTGTCTGCTAAAGAAGGTGATGAATGCTAGAGTTGATGGGAGAAGTACAAGAGGAAGGCCAAGGTTTGAGTGGATGGATGGAGTGAATAAAGCTCTGGGTGATAGGAGGATAGATGTGAGAGAGGCAAGAGAGGGTGCTAGAAATAGGAATGAATGGTGAGCGATTGTGACGCAGTTCCGGTAGGCCCTGATGCCTTAGATGACCGCGGAGGTAGCAGCAGTAGGGGATTCAGCATTATGAAGCCTCATCTGTGGTGGATAATGGGGGAGGGTGGGCTGTGGCACCCTAGTAGTACCAGCTGAACTCGGTTGAGTCCCTTGTCAGGCTGGGAGGAACGCAGAGAGTAGAGGTCCCCTTTTTGTTTTCGTTTCATTTGTTGATGTCGGCTACCCACCAAAATTGGGGGAAGTGCTTTGGTACATATATATATATATATATATATATATATATATATATATATATATATATATATATATATATATATATATATATATATATATATATGAAAATATATAGTATGCTAATTCTCAGGAGACCGGAGAGAAAGGTTGATGAAAAGCTGAGAGATGAACAAGCAGGATTTAGGAAAGGTAGAAGTTGCACTGACCAAATTTTCATTTTGACACATGTACAGCAATGAGTAAAATATAGAAATCCACTTTTGATGTCATATGTGGACTATGAAAAAGCCTTTGATAGTGTTCACTGGCAAATTTTATCGCGAGTCCTCCTTTATTATGGAATTCCTCTTAAATATGTAAATTTGATTAAGTCTGTTCATGAGCACAGCAAGTGCAAAGTTAAAAGTTAATTTGGTCTTTTCAAATGAATTTCCAGTTAACAGCGGAGTACTGCAAGGGAATGTGTTGTCACCCATGTTGTTTATCCCCTTTTTGGATTTTGTAATGCGTAAAACAGTGGGAGATGGTGGAAAACGATTGGACTGTTTTGATGATAGAGTTTTAACAGACCTAGAGTATGCTGACGATGCTGTCATTGTTAACAGAACACCACAGGATTCGCAATGCTTGTTTACCAGAATGATTGAAATATCACACGAGGTTGAGCTGAGGATAAATAGAAGAAAGACAGAGATATCATTGGAAGGAGAAAGGATTAATGAGGTAGAATCATTTAAGTATTAAGGAACTATGATCTCTATGATCGCAAATCAGGCAATGGCTAGGTTAAGTAAAATTTGAAAATAAAATCGCCTGAAATTACTTATAAAAATCAGACCTTATATCAGTTTTGTAAGATCGGTGTTACTGTATGGACATGACTCATGGTATGACAATGAAACAATCCCCAATAGATTTAGTACATTGGGAACAAAGCCCTCAGAAAGATATTAGGAGTTAACTGACAGGACAGGATTAGAAATCAAACTATATGAGAGATTACTTTAGTGCCATATGTGGATGAGATCATGATGAGGGGTAGTTGGAAATGGTTTGGGCATGCTCTTCGTACTCCCTAAGAGAGATTAGTTCACCAAACGTTCAGCTGGGCTCCACAAGGCACTAGAATATTTGGAAGACCCAAGACCTACATGGCTGAGGTCTATGAAGCGCGAAGTAGGATATAATGAATGGAGAAGTATTGAATTAAAAGCTCAAGAAAGAGAAGACTGGTGAAATCTGAGGCCTTTTGCGTCAATAGGCGTAGGAGATGATGATGCATATATATATATATATATATATATATATATATATATATATATATATATATATATATATATATATATATATATATATATATATATATATATATATATATATATATATATATATATATATATATATATATACACGTATGCATATGTAAGAATGTAAATCTCTAAAAAAAATTCACATGTTAACTGATTTAAAACGCGGGAAAATGTGTTTTATCATGGGGACTGGATGACGCCAAATCAAGCTTTTGAAAAGTGAGCGAGAAATCTGGGTGATCCCCAACTGGGTTCTAAATTTATATATGTCATTGTGCTCTAGTGTGTATTAGGGCCACAGAAATGGCTGTTATACAGAAACCCTACATTTACCTTTCGAATTCAGGAATCTGTTCTTAGACTTGAAAATAGCCCACTCCAACATGATAGTTGATTAGTGAGTTTGCAACAGGTGGTTATTTATGATAAATATATATCACCTAAAATCGTTATTTCAATCATTGTAAATATAAAACCACAATGGCCTTTAATATCAAATCACACCTTTTGGTATAGTTATCTACTGGAAATTCACTTATGATACCAGCTTCTGGCTGGGAAAAGATTCGAACTTATGCCTCTTAGCCGAAAATATACCAGCGGGGACTTTATCAATCGAGCTCTGAAGAGAAAATTTCGACAGGAAAATGTACGGTGGACTAATAATAAATTTATATCTCCCTTGATTATTAGATTTGTAAAAACGCTTTTAGCATGATGTTAACAATCAAAGAATTTTAAAAAGGAAACAAAACTTCTCTATATAGAAGTGATAGAACGTATAACAGAGAATATTAAAGCTGAAAACCCGTTTGTTTATTTATATCCCAAGAATATAGCAATCGCCCCTCATATTTATCAAAACAAAACGGTTATACAATCCAGAGTTCACAAAGTACCATGTGGAGATTGAGAAAATATTTACGTAGACAAACTGGCCGCTCTCTAACTCAAATATTATTCGAATATAAAAGACTTGTCAAGTATGGCTTTTGAAACTCGGGGATTTTCGTTCATTTTGGAGATTTAGGGCACCAGATTAACTGGAGTAAGTCATCTTTGCTTTATAAAAGTACCTGTCCGTGCAGAAGGAAGGTTCTGGAATCAGCCATCATAAATCTAGCAAACACAACGAACTTATCCGGCAGACAATGGAAAGCTGATATAGTGGACAACATCCTTCTCAAGCCGATTATCAAAAAGATAATCCAGCGAGACCTACTGCCAGATATCCATCAAAAGTCAAGAAAGCCTCCGATCGGCTCAAGAATTAGAAGATGCACCTGGATGGAATTAAATCTGGCTAATCCTTCCACGTACTTATACAACCTTCTTTAAACAACTGGAAACACCCTTCTGCTTTCATATATAAAGTGTCACTGTCTAATCCTTTTCTCATTTTATTGTATATCAAGAATTCAACTTTATTTCTGGCAAAAATATCACCTCATATCGTTACTTTGTATTACTACAAATAATAATAACAACAACAACAATAATAATAATAATAATAATAATAATAATAATAATAATAATAATAATAATAATAATAATAATAATAATAATAATAATAATAATAAAAGGTTAATTGGAATACTATTGAATTCTGCAATGTACTTTCGCTATTTGTTTTAAACTTCAGTTTTCCCAAGACTGTGATGTAAACGTCGACACATGTTATCGAGGATACCCCCATTCATTGCTGTTGCAAGACACAACTCGCAAAAAGGAAAGATACAAAACGCATTCGCATTGCCCACTTACCCAATCATAGTTAAAAGAAAATATCTCCGACTTCGTCTATTTATTATATATAAATGCCTATTATTTTTTTTCAAGAAACTACTTTTGCTGTTCTCATATTTATTTTTTTACAATGTAACTGACACGAATATATAGTAAATAATTGTATTTCTTTGACAATGAGCCTAGAACAACCGCCATAGATTATAGTAGAATACAATGAACATTATTTGGTGTTAAAATCGAAATTCATTTAGTACAGTAGCTAATGACAAGTACCGTATAAGTCAAGCAACCAAATAGAGAAAGATAAATGGTGAAATATGGCAATTCTAGCTCCCACAGAAATATTTTTGAACGGGCAGTCTTATCAATCTTTGTGTCCAGATGTGATTTTTAAATCTTTAGTATAAGTCTTTGATGAAAAGTAAAATGAAAATTAATGATGGTTATTTTTCTTTCCGGTTCCTGACTGTTTTCTGATTGAGTTTGAGTTTTCGGGCATCCTGACATAGAAAGTTATTGAGCTTGTTTTCAGAAACCAATGTTGTCCTTATATATCACACTCTTTAAGACATCTGTTATTAACTATATGTGCATACTTATGGTGGCACATTTACACAGAAGCAATACCCTTTTCTTATTTAGTTGATTTGTTGATGGGTGTTATTGGTTGAATTTTTTATTTGTTGAGTTCATTTATTCCAGATAATTCCTTTAAAAAATATATTGGTAAGGATTGCTGCACATAAATAAGAATAAAACCATCAGTTGATATCTCTGGCAGTTTTTTTATTAGTGTGTTAATCTAAGCTGCACATTATGCAATTTAAAGGAAGGTGCCATTCAGTTTTCTTAATAAAGGTACAAGTCAAGCAAAAACACTTATGGACTACAATATCACTTTTTCTAGGATTTACTTTATAAAAAATTAAAAAATTAAATGTTTTAAATTCATTTCAGACTTTCAGGTCTTTCATTTTCAAAGTAACAGTTTTGTCCCAAGATTTCATTGATTTTCTTTGACCTTTGATCCATTAATTTCCCAATATTCCAATTTCTTTTTATTCCAGGAAGGTCCTTCGTTTTTCAACATTAGATTCTTCTTCGTTAAGAAATTTCGAATCTCAATCACTACTTATTAGGTATAGAATTTTTAAATTTTGCCACCATCAACATTCGCCTACTTTTTCCAATATTTTTGCGAGGTCCCTGTGTAGTGTACTTAGAGTATAATGTGATTCCTACAACAGTGATAGTATTTGTTAGATTATTTCTGTTTTGCATATCAGAAAATAAATTCTTTAGGGCTACAATGACTCGAGGTGGTAACAGAGTATTGAAAAATATCAATAGATTTAAATAATAAAGATGGCATAGAAAAAAATACTTTTTTACATTTGTAAAACAAAAATTACACTTCTACAAAATATAACTTAGGCCAATAAATCAGTATCATGCATGTTTAACTTTACATATAATATTTCATATAAATTATAATCTAAATCTTTACACCTCGATCAACAGTAGCCTGTAATAAATCTGGAAAATGTCAATAATACACCATTAAATTAAAGAAATACAAAAGACACTTAGGTGCTGCTTTCAGAAAAGAGCACTGGTCTATTCTAAAAAATTGGTTTCAATCAACAGATTATTACACTTCCGGGGTAACAACAGCAGTCTGCAATAAATCCGCAGAAATCACAATAGTAGAGTATTCAATTAATGAAATACAAAAGACACTTTGGTACTGCTTTCGGGCAAGAGTACTGGTCTGCGTTATACAACTGGTTTTGATCAAGAGATTAATACCTAACATGACGTTCCGTAAAAAGGATTAACCCTCGTGATAAACAGTGACAAAAACATCAAATATATAGATTATTTAACACTAACAATAAGTGAAGTTAAAAATTATACTAACCTACACCCTTACATTTATAGACAAAGTGACAAAAACATCAATTAATAGAGACTAACAATTTAAAATAGTACTAGAGTCAAACACTCTTTATAATCGGGATTAAAGATTACCGGAAACAGGGTTAATAGAGATTTAATCTTGCAGGAACTGTGGGGAAACTTATCTTGCGTAGACGAGTATTCACACGACTGACCAAGGGCAAGGCAGTTTCTCAATTTTCTCCAACCAGATTGTGCAAACTATGACAGTGCCATTCTCCTTATTTAACCCCTTTTGGATCGTCTTGTATAACATTCACGTAATCTGTACATTTGTAATCGAATTTAACAATGTTGAAAAAACCCTAATTTTAATCGGAAATTTTCAATAAAAATGCAGCCGTATTTCAGTAAAATACGGACGACCGTAATTTTGCTCTACTTTGTTATTGTATTTTAAGGGTTGGTGACCGTATTATCACACCCTTACGTCAATATATCCATTTTTAAAACAGCCATAATCCTGGAATAAATGTTGCCAAACATTCACATTTTCTTAATGTAAATCTTCAACAGTGTACGTTTTCATATCAGAAGAAATAACTAAATTATTACTTTTCAACTAATAACAACCGTTTCTAAAAGAAATCCCTATTAACTAAGATAAAATACAATTTTGGAAGCGGGACTCATTTCAAATGACATCACTTCCTTTATAAATGCCACAACTCTTCGAGAATATTCCAAACTTCAACATAGCATGATTTCTTTTTCCCAGTAATAAATTTCAACAACATAGCAATAGAACAGAACGCATTGAATTTGCATGCTGTATTACCTTCACCGGAATTTACAATTCAACTACGCTGCTGACATTTTTATGAATGAGCGATTACATAACAAGAACTTAATGAAAATGATACTTAAAAAACTATACAACTACTACTCATAACAGCGTTATGATTTTAAGCTTTGGAGCCATTCATAATATTCCTCCCTTCTAAATATTTTTCCTAACCATGTTTGAATGTGATATAAACCGTTCATACTCACAAGAAGCATATTAATGAAGAATTTATTCAGTTTTCCAAAAGTGAATGGATGAATGGATGGGTAGGTAAATAAATAGAAATATGTGTATTTACACACAAACACACAAATATATATATATATATATATATATATATATATATATATATATATATATATATATATATATATATATATATATATATATATATATATATATATTTATATATATATATATATATATATATATATATAATATATATATATATATATATATATATATATATATATATATGTATATATATATACATATATATATACATATATATATATATATATATATAGAGAGAGAGAGAGAGAGAGAGAGAGAGGAGAGAGAGAGAGAGAGAGAGAGAGAGAGAGAGAGAGAGAGAGAGAGAGAGAGAGAGATATTCTTTCCTCCCGCAAAAGAAAAGGAAAATAGCAATAGTTATTTTGGTCGTCATTAATAATTAATTCACATTGTTCTTTAAAAACAAAATTGAACAAAGATATCATTACGCGATCTTTTTGTATTTACCTCTAAATTAAATAAAACTCATTATACAGAGAGTAATTGGGTTTCAAGCTGGATGAAATCATAAGAAAGAGTATACGCAGTAAATAAAATTAGGCAATCATATTACAAACTTTAAAAGGGATGATTTTATTATAGAAACCTTGAGTTATAAGCATGTTAAAGGCGAGAAAGTCAGAATGTAACAAAAAAATTAATCTGCCAAAAAGTAAAGTAAGTTACAGTTAGAATAACCAAATTTCACTTCAATCAAAAATGTACAAATTCTGACCACACAGAAATGGATATATTCAATAGCTATAGTTTCCGAATTTAGTTAAGAAATGGCCTAGCTACAACGACTATGGAACATGTTTTCTGAGGGATATGAAAAATAAAATATCAATTCTTGTTACCGGAATTTCGAAGGGATGGGTTATGGTTTATTGGTGCACCTTCCTTTGTTGCTGTTCGTCAAAGTTTTTTTTTTTTTTTATTTTCTAAGACACTTTTAAGTTTCCAGTGTCTGAACTCAATGTTCGTTAACATGGGGTCAAGACTTCAACTGTTTGTTAGGATCAGTATTTCTTTTGATCTGTTGGTTCAATTCGCTGTCTTTACACACAGACATATACATACAGTGCATACTCACAATGCAGCCAGATGTACACATATGAGTACGGATATATATATATATATATATATATATATATATATATATATATATATATATATATATATATATATATATATATATATATATATATATATATATATATATATATATATATATATATATATATAAATATATATATATATATATATATATATATATATATATATATATATATATATATATATATATATATATATATATATATATATATACACATATATATAATATATATTTATATATACATATCTCTCTCTCTCTCTCTCTCCTCTCTCTCTCTCTCTCTCTCTCTCTCTCTCTCTCTCTCTCTCTCTCTCTCTCTCTATATATATATATATATATATATATATATATATATATATATATATATATATATATATATATACATACATATATATATATATATATATATATATATATATATATATATATATATATATATATATATATATATATATATATATATATATATATATATATATATATATACATATATATATATATATATATATATATATATATATATATATATATATATATATATATATATATATATATATATATATATATATATATATATATATATATATATATATATATATAACACGTGTGTGCATTGTCGAACTAAAAATAATTTGTGGAATATACTTGTATAGAGAGATCATAAACATAAGAGAGCGGATGAACGTGTACCAACCGTGTGTCACACAATTGTACATAATTATTTTGTATATATTATGCTTGTATCTGCGCTCTTCCCTCGCACTAAAAAGAACCTGAATGATCATGTCTCTGTTTTGCTCAGTAACATTATCTGTCTCTCGAACAGGTCATGTCCTGTTGCCTTGAGGTTTTGTATATAAAGGAGAGTGTTCCTTAATAAATAACTCAGTCGTTTTCAATCTGCCTCTGAGTTCACAACTCCTCTCTCGGCCTGTCACATTGGTGACCCCGGAAGTCAACTCGCTCCCACTGCCTTCCACCCCCACCTCCCTCGCCCCTCCATCGTTGGTAATATGACGGAGGCGGACTCTACCCCAGCAGTTGGCACTGTGGCCGCTCCATTGAAACTTTCACCGTTCACTAGCGGAGAAGCATTCGCTTGGTTTCAATGCGCTGAAGTCCACTTTCGTATCAGGGGCGTGACTCGCTCAACCAACAAAGCGGATTATGTTCTCGCGCCGATACCCAAGGACACCTTCCCAGATATATCTGACTGGCTTTGTGAACAAGGAGACACCCCAATAGCGTATGACGACCTCAAATCATACCTTCTGCAGCAGTACTCGCCGTCGCCAGCCACCCGTATAGCAAAGCTTTTTCAGCTCTCGCAACAACCGTTGGGGGACCAAAGGGCTTCGCTTGCCCTCAGGGAAATGACCAGTATCACTCGCCTTCAACCTGCCGCAGACGGCTCTCCTCGTGAGGTGAACCTACTCCGTGCCCTTTGGATACGCCGTTTACCTGAACCTGTGCGCGCTGGCATACCCGATGTCGATAGTTTACCCATAAAGGACTTGATGACCAAAGCCGACGCCCTTATGGACAGCCACTTCAAGACCTCCATCAACGCCTCCCCCCCTGACGACAAGGATGCCTATTCAACAACAACTGAAGCTGACATGAATGCCGTAGGATATACACGCCTACCCCGTGACGTGCCGAAGCGGCGACAAAGCCACCCACCACCCACCAATCGCTCGCGCCCCAACGAACGACTTCTACAGCCACTAACTACCTCCCATCCGCCGCAGTTTTGCTACTACCACTTCAGATTCGGGGCAACCGCGAAGAAATATGCCAAAGATTGTCAGTGGCCAAAAAACGTGTAAGTAGGCCATCGCTTGTGGCGGTGGCCTCCCATGTTTCTAATCTTTTCTTTTTACAGGATGCAGGAACGGGCGTGCAATTTTTGGTAGACACGGGTGCTTGTCGTTCTCTTTTGCCAAGGAAACTCTTCAAGGCACAACGTAGTCTGTCTACATCTGCCGACGTCCGCTTGGTAGCTGCCAACGGATCTGCGATACCCACCTACGGTTACGAGAACCTCACATTATCGTTCGGAAACGGTAAATTCAATTGGAAGTTTCTCGTTGCTGACGTCACAATGCCAATCCTCGGTGCGGATTTCCTCTCTCATTTCCACATTCTGGTCGATGTCGCCCACCGACGATTGGTCAACGCAGACTCGTACTTGTCGACACCTCTTCAACCCGCCCCCTCTAACCTCGCTCTCCACATCAGCGCACCCACGGATGCCTACGCCCACCTCCTCACGTCGTACCCGGAAGTTTTCCGTCCAGAACTTCGCCAAACGCCCACGGTTCCTGCTAAGCACGGTATTTATCACCATATCAAGACGACGGGACCCCCAGTCTTCGCAAAATTCAGACGTCTAGCACCGGAACGATTGGCTGCCGCCAAACAGACGTTCGCCGAAATGGAGAAAATGGGCCTTTGCCAAAAGACCTCCAGCCCATGGTCGTCACCCTTACACATCGTTCTGAAGAAAGACGGCTCCCTCCGTCCGTGCGGGGATTACAGGCGCCTGAACATGCAAACAGAACCGGATCACTACCCCCTCCCAAACATTGCTGATGTAACCTCCTACCTGCACAAAGCGAAGGTTTTCTCTACGCTCGACCTCCTGAAGGGGTATTATCAGGTGCCTATGAACCCAGAAGACATCCCCAAGACCGCCATCACCACTCTGTTTGGCACAT
>NC_090729.1:151207679-151212679 GCF_036898095.1 Palaemon carinicauda
TCTACACTTGGGATGTACTATAAGTTAGGAGGGAGGATGTTAGGCTAAAGTTTAAAATAGGATAAAAGCAGATTGGGGGAACTGAAGGGAGGTAACAAGAATTGTAGGTGTTTAAAAAATGCTAATGAATCTAAGAGTTAACATCTATAGCACAGTATTGCGACTAGTATTAATGTATGGATCGGAAACGTGGGCTATACGACGAAAACAGGAAGCAAAATTCAGAGAACAGAGATGACAATGCTGGGGTGTATTATGGGAATATCACTGCTTAATAGATTGGAAAATGATGTTACAAGAAGAATTGCAAGTGTAGTAAAGATTACAGAAGTAATAATTGTGTCAGGACTGAGATGGTGTGGGCACATGTTGAGAATGGATGGAAGAAGGTAGGGGGGAGTGAGAATGGCTTAAGGGGAACCTATTTAAGAAAGAAATCGAGAGGGCCCCAGATAATTCGATGGCAAGGTAAAGTGAAGGATGATATGGAGAGAAGAGGTTTGGGGGAAGAGGAGGCCTTTGAAAGAAGGTATTGAAGTGACTGCATTAGGAAACCGACCCCTTAATATACGGATAACGTTGGGAAAGAAGAATAATAGTAGATATAGCAAAAAAACAAAACTGTCCAATTTTCAATATATTATAAGCAGTCCTTTAATAAAAGTATGGGACAGTGCAAGATTTTGTCTCATCATTATCCAAATATGGATCTTAACAACGGAAAAATATCTTATACAGTTTTTTTTTTTTTTTTTTTTTTTTTTTTTTTTTTTTTTTTTTTTTTTTTTTTTTTTTTTTTTTTTACGGGGTTAGCCATAGTTCATGGAATATGTTCTATTGAGTTATCACAAGTGTTCCATTTTACTACCTAAAGTTCTCATCGCACTAATGCCAGAATAGATAATTATTCGAAAAAATTATGACTAACTAACATTCTAATTAGGGTATATTTTAAGGAATATTTTATTCCATCATTATTATCATATTTACTATATTTCCATTTCCTGTTTAACTTTCTTTTACCAAAGCTAACACTCAACTCTATTTATTTCTCAAACTTGATCTTTTGACCCACAAGAAACTTTTTTACTCGTTTTTAAATCTCTCCCCGCCCCCTACACATAATTTCCATCTTCCTTTTTGACCTCTATTATTTATCAGGACTTGCTGCTTTTCTCCTTGCTCTCTGACTGACCAATGGGAAATTCATGGTTCAATAGGGTTGCAACCTCGCCCGTCACGATAACCTTCCCTTTCATGGACTTACGAAAGGCAAAAAGGTGCCTTACGTATAAAAAAAGAACTTTTAAGAACTGGCTAATAAATAAAGTTTCAAGTCTATTTTGTATCCCTTGAAATACCTATTTCTTTCAGCAATTACAGGTTGCAATATTAAAAGAGCCAGTGTCTGGCCCCAGGCAATCCAAAAAAAAAAAACAACACTTCTCCCAAAATCATATTACCAAAACAAGTTCTTCCACATTCCCCATCCATCCAATGGAGCGGTGCAGGTCTTTCCAGCGGGGTCCCAAAAAGTTTTACATTTGAATTTTTCGAATAAACCTCCGAATTCCGATGGCAGGTTTTAATTAGGACCCTTCCTTAGTTCGGGTAATAGTTGATCAATTAAATAGGGTAATATATTGATCTCTTACTTTGACATAGGAAATTCTGACCTTTCTTACTTTAACATACTGTCTACAGATTTCACTAACATCCTCCCAGCCACTTTCATGGGCCCTTCTGGTAATTAGGGGGTGGATTTTAATTTCATCTCTCTAGAGGAAGATAATGGATGTTAATTCCTGTCTGTATTCCTCACGTGCTTTGTTCGTAGGCACAAGCATTAATTACTAGAACTTCTGTAAAATTCGCTTTACCCTAACGTTAGTCTTGGAAGCAATTTATAATCTAATGCTAACGTATGGAAACTATGGATTCCAGTTACATTTTTAGTAATATTACATCGAATGGAGTAATACCAAAATAATCATATATTACGCCGAATACTGGCCAACAAATATGTTTGAACTTTTATCCAATTTATTGCCTTACACTATAGTGAAAAACAAAATTAAATCTCTATCAAACACAATATGGTAGGAAGAAGAAAACGGCTTCAAATTATTTTGAAATAATTGCTATTCACCGACCTAGAGAATTTCTAATTTAGGTATGTCACCAGCTGCAAGTACAATCTACTGTCCTCACTTTAATTAAATTAATTTAATTTTTATACGATCCTCCCCCATTTCGTAACATTTATGAATATGTAACCAAGCGTTTTAATCGTTTATTGGATGTAATTTAAGTTAATGGGATAATTTAACGAGAGAGTCCCACTAAGGCGAAAGGAAACAGATATATTTTTTTGCTAATACAGTTAAACTGACAGAATCATAATTCATCACATTTACTTCACTTATTACGAGAGGAATATCTGCCATGATAATATAAGTTCGCTAACGCAAATTACACCTAAACCAAGTGATTATTGAACAGAAGATAATCGACTTCTTTCTTTGAAAGAAAAATAATCTCATAAAACCAAATTAGACAGTATTGCTTTCAAATCAAATATTGCAAGTAGGGGAATGTTTTTTTCTCTTTTATTATTATTATTATTTCATTCCTTTGACCTCAGGCTAAATAAAAGCTATTGCCTTTTTTGCTCCTCTTTACTCAGGGATTCTGAAGGTAAACAAAAAGGCTCTTTGGCCTGGATGAAGATGAACCTCCTCGCTCGCAGCCCTGTCTTCCTTTTGACCTGCGAAGTTTCATGAAAGAATATTCGCAAAGTTTGTGAATCTCACAATACATGAATGTTTTCGTCGTTAATTCCCTTTTTTGTAAAAAGTTCTAAATATCTATGAAAGCAGGGTTCCATTTATGCTCCCCTTGTTTCTAAGTAATGAGGCCTTCATGAAAAGGATCCAAATACATCGGTCTAGCATAAATGTCCTGGCGACATTAATGAAAACAGAAACGTTATGCAATTTCACAGACAGAGCAATTGTCCTTGCTCTATAAAGATAAAAGCAAAGCAAAAATCCTTATGAGCTACAAAATCATGTTCGCAATTATGTTTGTAGATATTTTTCGTATTAATGTTTCAGACTTCCAATATCACGGCATTCATTAAACATATATAAGTCTTGTCACAGGTTTTCATTGTGTATCTTTTTACCTTCTATCCATTAATTTCTAAATATTGCACTTTCAGGTTATTCTATCAAGGGCCTTCTATCTTTCGGCATTTTGATATTCTTCGTTAGACATTCCGAAACTCATTTTGAAGGTAATTACCTCAGATTGAATAATTCTGGTTTATTTAAGGAAATTTCTAGAGTAATGGTATTTTCAATGTAATTTCAAGGTAATTTCCTTCATCGGGCAATCTTTTGATTATACAGTAACAGTGCATCTAAAAATTTATCTTTCAGATTCTTCACAAAATAGAGAGCTTTTGATAATCATGATATAATTGTCTTGCGTTTTATGAGTTTTTTAATATTTAAGGTAATTTTCATAAATTTGAGGTAATTTCTGAGGTAATCCCTTGAACATCATACGAGAGCCCTGTTGCCATCATCGAACCGCGTCTCCTTTTCCCCGCTATTATTTTACGAGCTGCTTGTGTAATTGGAGTATAATGTGATTGCCAATACAAAGACAGCTTTTGAGTGTGTTATGAACTGTTCCTAATTCTGAGAAGCCCTTTATTTATCGTTTGCTTCAGTATTCGTAATATAAAACTCCTGTGTGGATGAATGGATGCATAAATAGATAGTTGTGAAAACAATATTTTAGTTATATACTGAAATATTTAAATAGAAAGATCGTCTTTTAATGCAAAATTAGAGGGCGAAATGTATATATATATATATATATATATATATATATATATATATATATATATATATATATATATATATATATATATATATATATACATATATATGTATATATATGTACATATATATATATATATATATATATATATATATATATATATATATATATATATATATATATATATATATATATATATAGATATTTAGATAGATAGATAGATAGATAGGTAGATAGACAGATAGTTTTATACAAGATTCCTTCTCCCCTCTCTCTCCCCACAAAATTCAAAATAGTAATTAGGGTTTAGCGATGACTGAAAATTTCGCATTATAATTAAGTGAGGTTCGTGCATTTTCTTGGTTATGATTAACTTAATATATTGAGATTAAATAGCTTTACAATTAGATTGAAACATAGAATAAGTAATGTGAAATAATAACTAAAGTGAAATGACTGGTAAAACACGAAAAGGGATAAATTTCACTTAGATAAATTGTATTTTGATTGTGTTAAAGAAGCAAATGTCAAAATGTAACGAAGAAGATAATCTGCTGATCTCTGTTAACACATAAAGGCAAAGTAAATATAGGCCAAAATTATATAGTATGAAAATCAGGCTCAATCATATGACTGTATTAATTTAGTTTAAGGTGGAAAGATGATTCATTAAACTTTAATAGCTGTTGTTTTCAATATCTAAATTAGACGAATAAAGGTGTTACCTAGGCTATACTGACTATATTTTGTTTTCAGGAATTATGAAGACTCTTTTACCTAACACATTCAATGTTCATACAAGGACATATGTAAAGAATGAGATTATTTGGTTTGCCTGTGTACAGAGAGAGAGAGAGAGAGAGAGAGAGAGAGAGAGAGAGAGAGAGAGAGAGAGAGAGATTCTTTATCATCATGGTAAATATACCATGTTGAAGAATTTATGGCAACCATTATCAGCTCTTCTTTTGTTGGCATAGACTTTGGTAGATTCAAAGCTAATATAATTTATCAATGAGACTGATCTGCTGTTACGAAATGTAAGTAATGCGTCTAATTACCGCAACTCTGGCTTGCGAAATATTACAGCGTGTTAATTGCTAAAAATTAATGACTGTTGTACTTCATGGAAGAGCAATAATCAAAATGCT